>NC_133385.1:39560915-39843409 GCF_049309525.1 Garra rufa | reverse complement strand
CCCCTGTGCAGAGGTAGTACAGGGGGTATTTGACAGAAAGGGGAGGGGGAAAATCTTCAATGATAGACTTACTGAAATGTTACAGTAAAACCCACAGTATTAGATTTACATGGGAGGCCTTAATTGCAGCTCCTTTTTCTGCAGCTAACCCTTTTTCTTATTTTATGTAATATTCCTCAAAATAAGGATTATACTGATAATTGCATCATATAGTAAGCCGCAGTTTTTAGGCAAAATGTTGAAGTCAGATAAATCAAATACTTTCATCCTGGATGACCTGGATACACAAATCAGGTAAAGTGGGTACTTAAGCCAAAAAAGTTTGGGAACCACTGCTTAATTGTAAAAAGGTTATAATGATGGACAACCAGTAACTGAGATGTGTGAAACTCCTCCTTCATTAGTCAAGTTCTAGTTTCACCTGACTGTCAATTGCTGTAATAATTTGTAATCAAATGTTCCAATGATTCAACTACTGTATGGTATTCATAGTATTATGGTCTTGACTAATTTTGACAATTGAACAGACTATTGTGCATGTAATGACTTATACAATGAAATGATGCTGACACATTTTTGAGAGAACAACCATTAGACTGAGAATTAACAATCAGTTTCAATCGACAAGATCTATTCACTTGGAAATTGTGCTAAATGTAGGCTATCTGTACTTAATAATGTGCAAAGATGTACTTAGACATTTGCAATTTGATGAAATGAATGAGAAATTCAATTCTGTTGTGAACAATTGCCAAGTGGTTTGGAGGTTTGTCCATGTTGTTTTGAGAATGTAATTTCTGTTTCAAGAAATGAGCCAACCCAATGGAGAAAAACTGTAAAGCATATTAAGCATTTTAATTGATCAGTTAAAAAAAAAAAGACTACAATAAACAATAAACACACTACCAGTCAAAAGTTTGTGATATGGTTTATAAATTTGTTTACAGTTTTTTACAGACGCTAGGACACATTTCTCAATACTTAGGTCACTTTTGCAAAGCTCTTCACACAATTCTCCTAACCGACTTTCAGTTTGGCAAAGCAGTTCATTTCACATTCAAAATGCACTACAACTACCAAAACACTTTATTCAGGTCTCAAATAAACTCATTCTTTTAGAACACTAGCAAAGTTTGACAGCCGACAAACACACTTTGTCACCCACAAAACAATGACCTAAAAAACACTAACAACATGTAGCATTACACAGTGTTTTCTTGTGTAAAACAAGGACACATCTCTGTTTATAATTGCAATATATATTGTTTATAACTGCAATATCTGTTACTGGAATGAATCAGACATGATGCAGAATTCATCAATATTTTATGTCGTTTATTTATTTTTTATTTTTTTGCACTAAGTAATTCCAAAATACAAGAATTTGTATAGACACCATCCACTAATACAGATACAATAGTAATGCTCATCTACTGCATTTTTAGATTTGAAATATGTTTCAATAAAATATTGCTGTTGATTTTGCTGTCTTATTCAGTTTTGCATTATGTTATTGTTTTGAACATAAGTTTAACAGTTTTGAAAACAGTATGTAAACACGTGCAAAATGTCCTGTACGTACAAAGATTTTTGGCAGTTGTTGTGTCTGAGTGAGAAAAGAATTCATGAAATTTGAGAGATGTAGTCATTGAATGCATTTTGTGCCAAAACAATGATAATTGATGCTCAGTTTAGCCCACATAGACTTCTGTTGTGCTCACTGTGTGAAGAGTTTTGCAAAAGTGACCTAAGTATTGAGAAATGTGTCCTAGCGTCTGTAAAAAAAACTGTAATACATGACAAAATAGCAATTAAATTAACAGAAAGCATCTAATTGTTATGAAAGTAATTACAAGGCATCAGCTTGTGGCGAAGCGCGACCCAAATACGGCGGCGATGATCCCTACACCGCTGTTCTGCTCTCCAGAGCAAATACAGAGTGGTGACACTCTCGATAAATGACCGATCAACAACAGACATCTTGTAAAAAGATGGCCGCCAACGGGGGAGTGGGTTCAAATCCCATCGCTGCCAGCAGCCATTTTAACCAAGGCAGGGAGGCCCTCTAAGCCGCTTGGGAGCGGGTTTGTTTCATGCAAACAGGATTAGACTGCAGCCGTTCAGCAGAGTCAGTATTAGGGAGGCCGTTTGACCTGTCGAAAAGACCCGTGGAACACAACACGAAGAGGTAGTGTGGCCGAGCGGTCTAAGGCGCTGGATTAAGGCTCCAGTCTTTTCGGGGGCATGGGTTCGAATCCCACCGCTGCCAGGGAAGCCTTTTGGAAAGCTCCTGAGGCTGCGAAGCGACTGGAGAAGTGACGCTGCATGCTCATCCAAACTTAGCCGCTTTCGCATTCTTTGCTATTTAGCAAAGTCAGTGCTGGAAGCTTGTCCCAGCCTCTGCTCCATTCCAACAGAGGCACACCAATAATTTACAAACATAGGAGAGGTGCAATAAAAAACAAACAAACAATTCAACAAATTTGAAAATTATATTAATGACAAACAATGAGCAGTCTACAAGAATGGAGACAGCCAATGTCACTCATGGTGACAAGTTTTGGGTGAAATAACAGCTGCCTGATCATTTTGATTTTAAATGCAACACAGCTGGCTATCATTTTCACATAAGCCCCAAAGGCCTTGATTAGCGGATTCAGGTGTGCTTGATCAGAGATGGACCTCCACTCCACAGGAAGGGGGCCACCAGGAGTAGGACTGCATACCCCTGTGTAATAGATTCCTTTACGGCGGCGAATTACAAGGCATCAGCTTGTGGCGAAGCGCGACAAGAAAAAAATAAGGGCCCACGAAGGTGAAAGTGCCAGGGTAGCATGGCCGAGTGGTCTAAGGCGCTGGATTTAGGCTCCAGTCTCTTCGGGGGCGTGGGTTCGAATCCCATCACTGCCAGCAGCCATTTTAACCAAGGCAGGGAGGCTCTCTTACCCGCTTGGGAGGGGGATTATTTCACGCAAAGAGGATAAGACTGCAGCCGTTCTGCAGAGTCAGTATTAGGGAGGCCGTTCCACCTGTCGAAGAGACCCTTGGAGCGTAACCCGACGAGGTAGCATGGCCGAGCGGTCTAATGCTACGTTCACACCAAACGCGAATATGCCTGGAGTTCTTGCGGCGCGAATGAGGCGTTTTGCGCAGCGTGTATTGTGCTTTTTTGTGCATCACGCGTTTGACGCGAATTCGCGTCTGCTGCCCGAGATGAAAAATCTGAACTTCTGCGTCAATTCGTGCCGTGTTAACCAATCAGAAGCCTGCTTGATGCTGTGGCGGCAGGCCCGCCCGGAGTCACTCATTCAAATATGAAATATGACTAAATGCCTAGTGCGGTTCTAATGCACAACAAAGCAAGTGTTTTATCGCATATATGACACATTTTCATTTTGTATTGAATGCTATTTATTCCTAGCCTGACAAGCCAGACCCACATAAATGTAGGGTCTGGGCACTCTCCATAGACAGAGCTCAACCAGAGGGGTGGGATAAACGGTTGTCTTTCAAACTCCCTCTCCACGCAATAGGATAGCGCTACAACCAATCAGAGCAACGAAGAAGGTGACGTACTACGTAGTCAGAGCGACGGAAAAGCGAGTTCCTTGCATGTGTGTTGTGGAAAAGCTTAACATCAAGTCCTTCAAAGTGGCGGCCAAAGCCCATTCGAAAGAACGTTGTTCGCTAGCAGCAGCCATCGCTCTATCTCTCACGCGTTATTCACGGAACCAGAGAATGTCTGACGCCTGTTTCACACATACTCCGTCTACAGTGCGTCTGCAGTCCGTGCGTTATGTATGCGGTTCAAAAGCAGCACGGACTCGTTTTGCTTTCACACAGCGTCCGTAACTGATCCGCGGCTCTTTACCACAAACACAACATTTATCCGTTATTTTGATTTAAAATCCAAACATGCTTTTTCAGCATTGTGATCCTCTTTTATCACAGTACACTAATACAATAATACTAGACATATTCACGTTTAAACTCAGTAAATATAAACAACGTATTATTCATCCATTCATCCTCAATAGAGCCATCGCTCTATTGCTCACACATAATTCACAGAACCAGAGAATGTCTGATGGAATTTATCGCACGTCAGTCGTTATCATGTTAAACCCGCCCACCGACTCGTGATTGGCCCGGTCGATTTTGGATTTTTAGAAATCTCAAGTGAACGGAGAGTAACTAGACTGCCCTTAGAAGCAAATGTAATTTGCTGCCGCTAGGGGCGCGTCTAGATTCTAGGCTAATTTATTCCATATCTAAATCTTAATTATATGAAACATTATTATAGTGTAGTGTGTCTACTACAGTATAATAACAGAAGAATAATAACTATAATAGTGTGTATACTTTAGTGTGTCTGGACAGTGTTGTGTGAGGAAAACAAAGAAATCACAGGACAGGTTAAATACTTTTGGCTGGCTCCATTTATCATGAAAACAAAAATAAATAACAGATTTTACAGTAATAACCTGAACAAAGAAATGGCACAGACCAATAGAATTATTATACATGAAAGGAGGAATGTGTCACGTATCTGGTCTATCCTGTCTTCATGAACTCTTGCACCACACTTCATGGACTTCATTCCCCACAAGCCACTGCACTAATCACTGCATTCACCTGCTCTCACTTTACTGATTACCGCTCACAGCTGCACCTCATCACAATGACTGCATTTAAGCTTCTCACACACACAGCCACTCTGCGAAGTCTTATTGTTCCCTATGGTCGTAATTCTAAGCGTTTTCCCTTGTGTTGGATTTCCCGTGTATGACCCTGGACTGTGTATCTCATTTGATTCTCGCTGCCAGCCCCGACCTTTCTGCCTGTTTTGACCACGATTTCTGCCTGTCTCTTAGTGTTTGTTTGGTGTTTGTTTATTCTCATTAAATGCTGCAAATGGATCCGCACGTCTCTGACCCTCCTTGTGACAGAAGACTTCGCCGCACCAGGATCCAGCAGCCTTATCCCACCACCAGCGCAAACATGGACCCAGTCAACCAGCTACTTAATCTGCGACAGGGAGATCTACCCATTGATGAATATGTTCACCAGTTTTGTGAGTTGTCCAAGGAACTACCATTTTACGATGAAGCGTGGCTTAGGGGCCTATTTCATTATGGACTTAATGAACCTGCCAAATCAATGCTGCCTGGAGGGGAATTTAACTGCTCGCTACAGGACTGTATGCAGTATGCGCTGTTGCTATGTGGCTCACCGTTAACTGTGGGTGTTTTAGAGGAGCCACAGCACAAGATGTCTGCCCTTCCAGAGCCTGTACGCAAGGTGGCTGCCGCCACGCCCAAATTTGCACCCAAGACTTATCAAAGATTAATGTCTAGCGTGGAGGACCCACCGCTGCTGTCGGCTCGAGCAGCTGGTCTCCCAACCAGCCTTCCAGAGCCTCCGCTGTTTCAGCCCAGCCTTCCAGAGCCTCCGCTGGTTCAGCCCAGCCTTCCAGATCCTCCGCTGGTTCCGCCCGGCCTTCCAGAGCCTCCGCTGGTTCCGCCCGGCCTTCCAGAGCCTCCGCTGGTCCCGCCCGGCCTTCCAGAGTCTCCGCTGGTTCCGCCCGGCCCTCCAGAGCCTCCGCTGGTCCCGCCCGGCCCTCCAGAGTCTCCGCTGGTCCCGCCCGGCCCTCCAGAGTCTCCGCTGGTTCCGCCCGGCCCTCCAGAGTCTCCGCTGGTCCCGCCTGGCCTTCCAGAGTCTCCGCTGGTCCTGCCCAACCTTCCAGAGTCTCCGCTGGTCCCGCCCGGCCTTCCAGAGCCTCCGCTGGTTCCGCCCAGCCTTCCAGAGCCTCCGCTGGTTCCATCCAGTCGTCCTGAGATTCCTGTCTGCCCGGTTCTGGTCACGGAGCTCATGCATGGACTGTTCCCACCCACCCTCCCTGCTGCTCCAGTCCCGCCACCTCGGTCTCCTGACAGTCCCTCTGCTCACCCACATCCCACCTTCAGTGCAGAGGACTTGCCGTGGGACTGTCAGTCTCCATCGGTGTCCAGACTGAAGGATCCCTCACCATCACCTCCAGTCTCAGAGTCCTGGACTCCACCTCGGCCCTCCGACCCTGCGGCTCCACCCCGGCTCTGTGCTCCCTCGTCTCCGTTGTCAGCCGTCGGCCCACCAGCTCCTCCGGGCTCCATCGTCTCTCCGGCTCCGCCCCGGTCAGTCGTCGCCCCACCTTCGCCTCTGGACTCTACTCCTCCGGCTGCGCCTCGTCACTCCGTCCTGCCGGCTCTGTGGACCTCCTCCCTCCCGTTGGCACAGCCTCGATCCTCTGTCACTCCGGCTCCGCTGCGTACCTCCGGACCTCCATCTCCGCCGGGGTCGCCAGAGCCTTGGGTTCCGCCTTGGTCCTCCAGATCCTCTGTGTCGCCCAGGACCATCGACTCTCCAGTTTCGCCTCGGGCTCCACCGGCTCCACCTCCGTCGGTTGGCCCCAGGCAGGAGCCAACCCTTCCTCCACCATGGCTTCTCCCTCCGTCGGCTCCGCCTCAGTTCGTGGTTCCAGTACCCCTACATGGACCTGGCCCTCCATCCCTCCCCCTGTTCCGCCTCCGCTCCACCCCCCTCCAGGTTGTATTAGGTGGTTAGAGCGTCTGGAAGCCGCTCCTTGGGGAGGGGCTCTGTCACGTATCTGGTCTATCCTGTCTTCATGAACTCTTGCACCACACTTCATGGACTTCATTCCCCACAAGCCACTGCACTAATCACTGCATTCACCTGCTCTCACTTTACTGATTACCGCTCACAGCTGCACCTCATCACACTGACTGCATTTAAGCTTCTCACACACACAGCCACTCTGCGAAGTCTTATTGTTCCTTATGGTCGTAATTCTAAGCGTTTTCCCTTGTGTTGGATTTCCCGTGTATGACCCTGGACTGTGTATCTCGTTTTTGATTCTCGCTGCCAGCCCCGACCTTTCTGCCTGTTTTGACCACGATTTCTGCCTGCCTCTTAGTGTTTGTTTGGTGTTTGTCTCATTAAATGCTGCAAATGGATCCGCACGTCTCTGACCCTCCTTGTGACAGAATGACATTGTTAAAGGAGTAGTTCACTTTTAAAATGAAAATTCTGTCATCATATACCGCTCCAATGCACAGAGGGAAGTTCCACCGCTCCTGAAATCCCTTTGCGATGGACCTCCAGTCTTTGGTGGTGGGCACGGCCATGTAGTCCTCCACAAGGCAGTCACTACCTGGGTGATGATCTGGCACACAGTGGAGACACCAACCCGGTAGCTGGACGCTATCGTCCTGAATGAGTCCCCTGTGGCAAGAAACCTAGAAAACATTTTTATAAATATTATTACAAGTACACTTGTAGTTACATATTCAACTATACAATCAACAGATATACTATTAAATGGTTTATGGTATATTACAATGCCAATAATCAAGCACTACATATTGCATACAGATAGAGATATTTAATTTCTAGGTTAATCTCTAGGTTATAGCTAACTCAGTATCACTAGAAAGATCACTGTGTTTATACAGAGAAACATGACAGTATCACGTCTGCCAAGAGAATAATTTCTAGGTTAATGTCTAGGTTATAGCAGTTAACTCAGTATCACTAGAAAGAGCGCCAACAGTGGTATCTGTACCACAGTAAAAAAAAAAAAAAACATTGATAGCATATGTTAGCATATTGAATATACTGTATTTAAAATATCATATACATTTACTAACCGAAGACAGATGGACAGGCGCTCCGCAGCCGGGATAGAGCGCCTGTAGTGTCCTGGAGGGTGATCCTCACTCCGATGCGGGACAGCAGGTCATCGAACTGGGCGCGGGACAGGCGGAAGTACCGCTGGAAGCTTGTCCCAGCCTCTGCTCCATTACAACAGAGGCACACCAATAATTTACAATCATAGGAGAGGTGCAATAAAAAACAAACAAACAATTCAACAAATTTGAAAATTATATTAATGAAAAACAATGAGTAGTCTACAAGAATGGAGACAGCCAATATCACTCATGGAAAGTTTTGGGTGAAATAACAGCTGCCTGATCATTTTGATTTTAAATGCAACACAGCTGGCTATCGTTTTCACATAAGCCCCAAAGGCCTTGATTAGCGGATTCAGGTGTGCTTGATCAGAGATGGACCTCCATTCCACAGGAAGGGGGCCACCAGGAGTAGGACTGCATACCCCTGTATAAAGGATGCCTTTACGGCGGCGAATTACAAGGCATCAGCTTGTGGCGAAGCGCGACCCAAATACGGCGACGATGATCCCTACACCGCTGTTCTGCTCTCCAGAGCAAATACAGAGCGGTGACACTCTCGATAAATGACCGATCAACAACAGACATCTTGTAAAAAGATGGCCGCCAACGGGGTTCGAAACTTTTTGAAACTTTCCCCTCTGACGCGCGTAAATTTCGCTTCAAACTTTTGTTTTTGTGCGCGTCGATTTCGCTCTTGACGCGCGAATGAACACAAAGTGGTCACGCATATAAATAGAAGCGGCAGGCGGTAATGTAGGCGCGTATTCGCGTTTGGTGTGAACGTAGCATAAGGCGCTGGATTAAGGCTCCAGTCTCTTCGGGGGCGTGGGTTTGAATCCCACTGCTCCCAAGACAGAGTTTTGGAAGGCTATTGTGCGTACACAAAAAAAAAACCTTCTTTGCCCGCATTCCAGAGGCTTTGCAAAGTAGGTCCAGCGGCCGATGTTCTCTCTACACCGTGTTCCAAATTATTATGCAAATTGGATGTAAGTGTCATAAACATTACAATTTTTTGTTTTTCAATTAAACTCATGGATGGTATTGTGTCTCATGGCTCTTTGGATCACTGAAATGAATTTCAGACACCTGTGATAAATAGTTTGCCAAATGAGCCCAATTAAAGGAAAATTACTTAAGAAGTATGTTCCACAATATTAAGCAGGCCACAGGTTTCAAGCAATATGGGAAAGAAAAAAGATCTCTCTGCTGCTGAAAAGCGTCAAATAGTGCAATGCCTTGGACAAGGTATGAAAACATTAGATATTTCACAAAAACTTAAATGTGATCATTGTACTGTGAAGAGATTTGTGGCTGATTCAGAGCACAGACTGGTTCGTACAGAAAAAGGCAGAATGAGGAAGGTTTCTGCCAGACAAATTAATCAGATTAAGAGAGCAGCTGCTAAAATGCCATTACAAAGTAGAAAACAGGTATTTGAAGCTGCTGGTGCCTCTGGAGTCCCGCGAACATCAAGGTGTAGGATCCTTCAGAGACTTGCAGTTGAGCATAAACCTACTATTCGGCCACTCCTAACTAATGCTCACAAGCAGAAATGGTTGCAGTGGGCCCAGACATACATGAAGACTAATTTTCAAACAGTCTTGTTTACTGATGAGTGTTGTGCATCTTTGGATGGTCCAGATGGATGGAGTAGTCAATGGAACATGTCCCAACAAGGCTGCAACGTTAACAAGGAGGTGGCGTTTTGGGCCGGAATCATAGGGAGAGAGCTGGTAGGTTCCTTTAGGGTCCCTGAAGGTGTGAAAATGTATGTAGAGTTTTTGACTGACCACTTTCTTTCATGGTACTGTGACGAGCTTCCACAGAGGGATCAGCGTCGCCCTGGCAACCAACCACATGCACCTGCACGCACTCACCACCGGCTGATCGGTCACAGCTGCACCTCATCAGCCACGGCCTATTTAAGCAGCACATGCTGAAGCAAACAGATTGACTTTGGTCTCGAGTCGAATGCAACGTGGTCTTACCTTTTCTCTCTTGTTCTCCGACACAGCAGCGAGTGACCGATCAGCCCACACGTTTGGAGCACGTTGGACACCCTGTTGTCACTCGGATTGAGCACTTGGAGCACAGAAAGCACCGATCACGCCAGCACTTTTCACCGGCTCACCTACTTTCATCCACCTTTTATTTATTGTAAATAAATCCACCCTCCGGGGCCTTGTTTTCACTAAGCCTGCCTTGTCGAGTGGTTCTTCCCCCGTCACAGTGGTGGAGAATGCGGGCAGATTTGTGAAGAACCACCGGCAAGTTCACCGCCCAGCCCCTAATTTTTTTTCTGTTTGTTTGTGCACCTCAGGATCTGGAAAGCGGCACGCTCGTCCCCAACATGGAGGAAGTGCTGCAGCGCCTCGCTGAAGTCAGCATCCGCCAGCAGCAAATCGTGGAACACCTCGCCACTCGCATGGGCCGGACGGAGGAAGAAATCACCGCCATCCGCGTCTCCGCCGCCCAGCGTGTTTCGCTACCTGACGCCCGCGCCCAGGCCACCCGTCTACTGCCAAAGATGACAGCCGACGATGATGTGGAAGCTTTCCTCCAGGTATTTGAAAACACGGCCCGACGCGAAGCCTGGCCCGAAGAGGAGTGGGCACGCGCGCTGGCACCCCTCCTCACAGGGGAAGCTTATTTTGCACTTCCCTTGACCACAGCGGACGATTATGGCGAAGTCAAGCGGGAGATCCTAGCGAGGCTCGGCCTCTCACCCATCTGCGCTGCACAACAGTTCCACGAATGGGAATTCAAGCCCCGGGTGCCAGCCCGTGCCCAAGCCGCTGAGCTCAGCCGCATGGCTCAACATTGGCTGCTGGAAGGGAACCCCACGGCAGCTCAGGTAGCGGAACGAGTGGTCGTCGATCGCCTCCTCCGCGCACTTCCCTGCGCCCACCGGCAAGCCGTCGGGATGAGGAACCCCACCACCACCCTGGAGCTCGTGGAGGCGATCGAGCTGGCGGATGCTGTCCACCACCGCGAGGCAGGGGATCGAGTGTCGCCGTTTCCCCGGAGGGTGGTCCAGGAGCGGCGCCCGCTCGAAGGCACCCAGCGGCCAGTCAGCAGGCCGACGGTTTCCCCACCACGTGATGAACCGATGCCCAGCGCTGAACCACCGTCACCCCCACGTGCGTGGCTGGCAGGTTGTATCGTACATCAGCGCCTTCCCTCGGGAGCCCCCGAAGCAGACGTGACGATGGAGGGGAAACGGTTCCGGGCCCTGTTAGACTCAGGCAGTGCGGTCACCCTGGTCCAGTCCCGGCTGTGTGAGCGCCGCAACAACCAGAAAACGTACCTCCCCATTACTTGTGTGCACGGGGACACTCGCCAAGTGCCAGCCCAACCGGTCACCATCTCAGCTCCTCAAGGCACCTGGACGGTGGAAGCTGGCCTCGTGGAGGACCTGCCGGTGGCCGTACTGCTTGGGAGGGATTGGCCCGGCTTCGACCGACTGCTCACCGCCGCTACTCAGCCTGCCAGCCAAAAGGGGAACCGTCGAAGACGGCGGCGGCCACGTGGATCTCGTCGCCGCCCAGCCCTGCTCGCCTCCGACAGCGGGAGAGATGGTGAGTCCCCCTCCCAAAATACTAACCTTTTCTATGACGTTTACCAACAGGCTGCTAGAGGGGGCTCTTTCGCCAAGGAACAGCGGGAGGACGACCGTCTCAAGCACTGTTGGTCCCAAGTGCGAGTCATCGACGGGAAGGACGTCCTCCCACGGCCCCATCCTCTCCCGCACTTTGTCGTTGAGAATGGCCTGTTGTACTGTGCCGCTCAGCGGAGGGGGGAGGAGAAGAAATTACTGGTGGTACCGAGAGGGAAAACCGAAACCATCCTGGAGCTGGCGCACTCCCATCCTATGGCAGGTCACCTCGGAGCAGCCAACACCACCCAGCGCATCCGCGACCGCTTCCACTGGCCGGGCCTGGAGGCCGAGGTGAAGCGGTTTTGCCAAGCCTGCCCGACCTGCCAAGCCACGTCGCCCAGGACTCCTCCCCCCAGCCCGCTCATACCGTTGCCCATCATCGAGGTGCCCTTCGAGCGGATTGGAATGGACATCGTGGGGCCGTTGCCAAAGTCTGCCCGTGGCCATGAACACATCCTGGTCATCGTCGACTATGCCACCCGGTACCCAGAGGCAGTCCCCCTGAGGAAAGCTACTGCCAAGTCCATCGCCCAGGAACTGTTTCTGCTGGCCAGCCGAGTCGGCCTCCCCGCGGAGATACTGACTGACCAGGGAACTCCATTCATGTCCCGGCTGATGGCGGATCTCTGCAGGCTGCTGCGGGTGAAGCAGTTGAGGACCACAGTCTACCACCCACAAACAGACGGCCTCGTGGAGAGATTCAATCAGACCCTCAAGCAAATGCTTCGACGTGTCGCCGCGGAGGATAAGCGGGATTGGGATCTCATACTTCCCTACGTGCTCTTCGGAATCCGCGAGGTCCCCCAGGCCTCAACTGGCTTCACCCCCTTTAAGCTCCTGTTTGGCCGGCGACCGCGCGGCCTCCTGGACGTCGCCAAGGAAGCTTGGGAGCAGCAGCTTGCCCCTCATCGGACCATCGTCGAGCACGTCAGACAGATGAGGGAACGGATCGACCGAGTGATGCCGTTAGTCCGGGAACACCTGAGTAAGGCCCAACAAGCGCAGCAACGCCACTACAACAGGGCAGCCCAGCCACGGGAGTTCCAGCCTGGAGACCGCGTCATGGTCCTGGTCCCTAGCTCCGCCTGCAAGTTCCTGGCCTCCTGGCAGGGACCCTACACAGTTGTGGAGAGAATCGGTCCAGTCACCTACCGGTTGAGGCAACCCGGTCGACCGCAGGCGGAGCAACTCTATCACATCAACCTCTTGAAGAAGTGGGTAGTGGCCAAGTGGCCGCCCTCAGTCTCATCGATCCCGTGGTTGTAGACGTCAACCCCCATCTCTCGGCTGCCCAGAAGGCGGAGCTGCAGCACCTGGTCAGTCAGTTCCAGGATGTGTTCTCCTCTCAGCCCGGGCAGACCAATGTGGTGCACCACGACATCAGGACGCCCCCAGGAGTGATCGTCAGGCAACGGCCCTACCGAGTCCCAGAAGCTCGTCGGCAGGCTATTGAGGAGTAAATTCAACAGATGCTAAAGTTGGGGGTAATAGAACCATCCCGGAGTCCATGGTCCAGCCCCGTCGTGATGGTCCCTAAGCCGGATGGCACCCTCCGCTTCTGTAATGACTTCCGCCGCCTGAACGAAGTCTCCGAGTTCGACGGGTACCCCATGCCTCGGGTCGACGAGCTGTTGGACCGCCTGGGAAGGGCCCGGTATATCAGCACCCTCGACCTCACCAAGGGCTATTGGCAGGTACCCCTCACTGAATCAGCTAAACCTAAAACTGCCTTTTCTACCCCCAGTGGCCACTGGCAGTACCGGACCCTTCCCTTCGGCTTGCACGGGGCCCCCGCGACGTTCCAGCGTATGATGGACATCCTCCTGCGGCCCCACCAGGCATACGCGGCCGCCTACCTGGACGACGTGGTGGTCCATTCCGAGGCATGGGGAGAACATCTGGATCGTCTGCGGAGGGTGCTCTCGGAGCTCCGGCGGGCTGGACTCACCGCCAACCCCCGCAAATGCCACCTAGCCCTCTCAGAAGCCAAGTACCTGGGTTTTCAAGTCGGTCGCGGACTCATCCGGCCTCAAGAGAAGAAGGTAGAGGCCGTCCACTCCGCCCCGAGGCCGGAGACCAAAACCCAGGTACGAGCCTTTTTGGGGTTGGCGGGGTATTACCGATGTTTTATCCCCAACTTCTCTTTAGCCGCCCCCCTGACAGACCTGACCAGGAAGGGGCAGCCGGAGAAGGTGTGTTGGACCCCATCTGTCGGAGGAGGCCTTTACCCGGATCAAGACAGCGCTCACGTCCTCGCCGGTACTCCGTGCCCCCGACTTTAGCTGCCCCTTCCTGCTGCAGACGGATGCCTCCGACACAGGACTGGGATCCGTCCTGTCCCAAATCCAGGAGGGTGAGGAGCATCCGATCATTTATATCAGCAGGAAGCTGTCCCCGGCCGAGAGGAAGTACGCCGCCGTGGAGAAGGAAGCCCTGGCCATCAAGTGGGCAGTCCTGGAGCTCAGGTACTATCTCCTAGGCCGCAAGTTCACCCTGGTTACTGACCACACGCCCCTCCAGTGGATGGCCCGCGCCAAGGATACCAACGCCAGGGTGACTCGCTGGTTCCTAGCGCTCCAGGACTTCCACTTCGAGGTGCGACATCGAGCCGGGGCTGCCAACGCGAACGCCGATGGCCTCTCACGGATCTGGACAGCTTATGCAGGTCTGTCGGGGGTCATTCCCCACCCTCCCCTCATTTCACCCCTACTATCTCCGTTTGTTCATAGGACCAGGACGACGCATGGGGGGGGGAGTGTGACGAGCTTCCACAGAGGGATCAGCGTCGCCCTGGCAACCAACCACGTGCACCTGCACGCACTCACCACCGGCTGATCGGTCACAGCTGCACCTCATCAGCCACGACCTATTTAAGCAGCACATGCTGAAGCAAACAGATAGACTTTGGTCTCGAGTCGAATGCAACGTGGTCTTACCTTTTCTCTCTTGTTCTCCGACAGACAGCAGCGTGTGACCGATCAGCCCACACGTTTGGAGCACGTTGGACACCCTCTTCTCACTCGGATTGAGCACTTGGAGCACAGAAATCACCGATCACGCCAGCACTTTTCACCGGCTCACCTACTTTCATCCACCTTTTATTTATTGTAAATAAATCCACCCTCCGGGGCCTTGTTTTCACTAAGCCTGCCTTGTCGAGTGGTTCTTCCCCCGTCACAGTACAAAAAGAAGAACCGTGCCTTCTGTAGCAAAATCATCTTCATGCATGACAATGCACCATCTCATGCTGCAAATAATACCTCTGTGTCATTGGCTGCTATCTGCATAAAAGATGAGAAACTCATTGTGTGGCCACCATCCTCCCCTGACCTCAACCAGATTGAGAACCTTTGGAGCATCCTCAAGCAAAAGATCTATTAGGGTGGGAGGCAGTTCACATCAAAACAGCAGCTGTGGGAGGCTATTCTGACATCCTGCAAACAAATTCAATCAGAAACTTTCCAAAAACTCACAAGTTCAATGGATGCAAGAATTGTGATATCAAAGCAGGGGTCCTATGTTAAGATGTAACTTGCCCTGTTAGGATGTTTTTGATTGAAATTTCAATCTTTTGATTTCAGTAAATATGACCACCTAATGCTGCAAATTCAGCAAATGCCAATTTTCAGTTCTTTACAACCTATAAAATGTTTTAACTCTGTTGTGCATAATAATTCGGAACAGTGCATTATCAGTTTTTTATTTTTGAAATAAATACTGTTATCATTAGGAGGTTTGTTCAATAAAATTCTAATTATACCCTAATGGTTGATGACTTAAAAATTATACTGACTGTCATTTGCATTGACTAATTATGAAAATCAGAGAAAGATATAATTTGCATAATAATTTGGAACACGGTGTATTTCCACCCAGTTGGTGACTACCTGGAGATCGAAGTCCTTATGCTGTTCAATGGCCCATGCTACATTTGAATCAGGCAGCACTTCACAACAGGATGCCTCTGTCTGCATTTTCTTGTCAGCCAGTTTGTGCCCTGTATAACCAGTGAGCCACTCATGCTGTGGCAAATTACCCTACAGATGTTTTTAGTTCTTGTCTTGAAAATATGAATATGAAGTGTGCAGTTATTTTTTCTGTCTCTCTTGGTATGAACTGAGTTTTAAATGTTTATTTCAGAAACATCAAGGGCTTCAACTGGCCACAGCATGGATGTGTTTCCAATGCCCATGTCCAGTAAGTAATTACATTGTCTTAAGTGTAGATAGGCATAAAGCAAACTTTTATCTGCATATGTTGAGACAGCTATATAAAGGTGCAAGTACAAATCAGAATCCACACACCTTATTAATTCATTTTTTATACCTGTAATGACATTTTGATGCCTTTTCAAATGTATTTTTTAATACCTGTAAATGTAATTATTTGATTTTGATTTCTTTTTTTTTTTTTTCTTTTTTGGTTTTGATTTCTTTTTGTGTATGCATAATAAAAAGTTCTTCTGAATATAAAAAGGAGGAAGGTACCAATAGCCTACTGTGTAGAAGCTATAACAGATATAAACTCACAATTAAATTTTCTCCTTAGAGTTTATATTTTACAATTCTGAGAATTAAAGTCAGAATTGCGAGATACAAAGTTTTAATTGTGAAAAAAAGTCTGAATTGCAAGTTTATATCTCACAAAACTAACTTTATATCTAGCAATTCTGGCTTTATAACTCGCAATTGTGCATTTATATGTCACAGTTTATATCTTTCTTTTATTTTTTACATTTTAGATTTTCAGAAATGTGTCCTTAAAAAGCTGGTGGAGATCATGCAGGAGGTCAAAAGAATTGGAACCACAGAACCTAGTAATTCAACATACCACATAAGACAATTGGAGAGGATAGAAGAGCTGAATGCCTTGGAAGAGAAGCTTCAAAATAACGAAGAGAGACATGTTTTGGTATAAAATATAAGTATTTACATATAGCTTAGCATAATGAAGTCCAAACACTTAGGTACTGATGTATGTATGTTGGTATGTATGTAATATTGAAATTGTGTTCCTGGTCCCTCAGTGGTGACAATAGTATAGAAATACTGCTGAAAATACAGAACTGTTTACTTTAGCACTGTTTACACACATTTGGACTTTTTCTGACCAATCATTCACTATGATAAACTACCATGCAAATACTAAAGATGTTTGTTACCAGTATTGTATAGCGATAATAGTATGATATTTACATTTTTCTTCTTAGATCACCCAGTTAAGTAAAGTAGGAGGCAAAAATATCAGGGACTGCACAACAAAGATTCTGGACAGGCATGCCTTGTTAACAAATACACTAAAAAATAAAATAAATACCTGTTGCCTTGACTCATCACTTCTCAAATCTCATCTTTGCCCGCTTTACTGTTTTCTGTTGTTGGTGGGGCTATGTTAGTAGAGGTGGTGACTAGAGGAATCCAGAATACAAAATAATTGGATGGGAGGCAATGTATTCCTCCATTTATCACTGCATCTCTCTGCCTACCCATCTTAACAACCTTTTCCCCTTATATCCATCTCCCCTACCCCCTATTTCTTCCCCTCTCTTCCTGACTGATGACCAACAATCTGATGTCACAGCTCAACATAAAGGGCCATGGCTCAAAAAAAGGCTTTCAATCAACAGGACTGTACACCACTGTGATAGGTATATTCTGAAATTCATATTAGTGATGTAAACAAACCATTCAGAATATAGACATTTTCCATCACCCTGTTTGTATGTGTATTTTGAAGTATAGCAGCAGAAATGAGCGATAGAAACTCCAATTTTTAAATCCCTTAATTCAAACAAAAAGAAAGGTTTTACACTCGCTTGAGGTGTAATTTTGATTTTGCGTGAAAGAGTTTTAATGGGATTGAATAAATTCCTCCATGCCTACTCAAAAAATTGCTTGACTATGGAAGCCCGTTCCCACCAGCTGAGAAAAAAAAAATCCGTAAATCATAATAATGAGAAACTTTTTCGTAATATTGAGTTAAAAAGTAATAATATTCAGAAAAAAATATTTTAATAACAAGAAGCTTTCTCGTAATAATGACAGTTTCTCAATATTACAAGAAAGTTTTTCATTATTATGAGAAAATTTCTCATAATGATACAGTTTCTCGTAATAATGACTTTGATTCTCGTAATAACGAGAAATTTTCTTATAATGAATTGGTATCTCGTAATAACGAGACATTTTCTCATAATAATGAGAAACTCTCAAGATAATGACTTAGTTTCCATTATGACTTACTTCTTCTAATATTGATAAACTTTCTCATAATAATGATTTACTTTCTCGTAATAATGAGAAACTTTCTTATTATAATGAATTAGTATCTCGTAATAATGAGAAGCTTTCTCGCAATAATGACGTTTACTTTTCTGGTTACTACACTTTCACTATAATAAAACCATGGTTAATTTAAAACTAAATGAAACAACAATTGTAATGTCATCAGTGCCATAGCAAATCAGCTCCGAGCCCATATGCAAAAAAATGTTATGGGCCCCGCCAAACGTTATGGGCTCTAACTCGTTTAATTTAACATATTGTTGATTTTTCTGAAGTAAATAACCTTACGTGACTATTTACAAGCTGTTTTATTTACAGTATAAATGGTAAAAAATTCATATTTAACATTTTGAAGTCCATTATTTGTATAATAATTTGCATTATTTTATTGTAACACAAAATCTCAGGCTATAAATTCTGTCAATTTTATGATAAAATACAAACAATAAATGTTTTTTACGCTCTTTAAATTGTAGTGAGATAACTATTCGCCTCAAATTGTTCATTATGTATTTTAACAGTGTTATTCAATGAAACCAAACTTATGATTAATTAACCAGTCGTAATTGCCTCATTCTTTTCATACAATGCATTTTAAGTAATGGAAAGTTGAATAGGGCTGGGTTCTCCGAAACCACCTTAACGCTACGTCGTTCTTAAGTTGTACCTTAAGAAGTACCTTATCGTTAATATGTGTTTTCCGAAAGTTTCTTAGTTAAGTATACCTTCTGTAAGTCATACGTTCGTAAGGTTGGTCTGGAGCGCTCTTAGCTATACCTTACCGCTGCTGACGGTTCATACCGCTAGTGGGAACCACGCAAAAAGCTTTTTTACATCGCAGTTTAATTACAAATAGAAAATTTTATATGAACATTTAATATAAAATCTGATTTAGTATTAAAATTGCATTTTTTACTTTACTTTAAAATTTTACACATAAAATACTTAAGTTGTTATAGCCTACACCCAGTGTCAAGTCAAGTCACCTTTATTTATATAGCGATCATCTTTTATATCATCTATATAAAAGATGATGCGTGGTATTTATACGCATCCTCTCTCCATTGAAGTTAATTGGAAGGATTGGCGTATCATATGCACGCAAAATTGGACTTTGGCTTATGCATTACACGCTATTGCAAAGTCGTGTTATTCTTACGCAAAATGATGAGAATAAGTTGAAACACACACATGTATTTCTGCATGTACATATTTCAATGAGCCCCGATAAATGCAGTTTGTACTATTTCTAAAACGCTTCTTTATAAAAAAAACAAAACAAAAAAAAAACCATTGTTTTCTCAATACTTTACCTATACCGCTGTGAAGGAAAGAGCGCACAATCGATCACCGAGGCATCGATATCAACCTATTCAGCACCTCCACCATGGACAGCACCTGCTAAGGTCGCACTTAAGAAGGTTTACCTTAAGCAATATCCTAAGGTATAGTTTGGAGAACACACGTAGGAAAGGTATACCTGTAGTTAAGGTGTACCTTTTGAGTCTTCGTAGCACGCTAAGAGACAACGTTATCGGAGAACGCAGCCCAGGTTAAATTCAAGTCTGAAATTTTTAGAATAAGGTCGACTTGTTATTATAGATGTCTTTGTAACCACCTGAAAAGGACGTCTTTTAAACTTTCACTTTACAACCTCATTTAGACATAATTTGGACGTCTTTTTACAGACGTCTTTTCGACGACCTGAAAAGGACGTCTTTTCAACTTTCACTTTTCAACCAAATTTTAACGTTGTTTAGACGTCTAGCATTGTCGTCTATTCGACGTCTTTTCGACCTGTTTTTGCTGGGTGGGAAAGGACTAGCGCGTAATGTATGACACATCGGAGTCTAGGCACGCTATTCCGCTATTAGTCCGCTATTGATTCACAAACTCTGATCCTTATATTTTAGCCTGAAATTTCAAAATATTTGCATAGTTGTCAAAATGAATGTCCTGTGAGTGTTTTATGATGGATGCTCACCCATAGAGGTGGATCTTGTAAGGCTCAGTGGTGTTTATGCACATATGAGCACCAGCATCAACAGATTCAGAATGGATTTGCTGTATTTTTCATTTGTATGTATATTTTATAATGGATACAAACAGTAGATATTCAGTCAATCCAGTTCAAACGGACAGGTTTAGTGAGTGGAATCTTGGCATCTCCCTGTTGTTCTGTTTGGCAGGTTCACTTACTTAAGAAAAAGTACTCTGAAGTTGTAAAGAATGTCTGAATTAAACAATTCAGGAGCTTTAAACCTGTATATGTATATTTATGTTAAAAAGTTAGAACTGAACAGAGGGTTTTCTTTTAAATTCAGCTTTGATTAAAGTTTGTTTGTTTGAGTTTTTTTTTATAACATGCAGTAGAAGAATAAGGCAAAACAAATGTTTTGGTTATTAAAAAAAGGTTTAAAAAAATGAAATGAGGAAATGTCAGGCATAGGAGTGCCTTGCAAAATTGACCCGAGAAGGAGGTGGGCCCCGGCGCAAAAAAGGTTGAGAACCCCTGCCCTAGAGTACCCTGATTTGTCATGGCTCCCCAGGCTCACTGATCTGCCATGGCTCTTTGAGGTCCTTGATTTGCCCTAGAGACCTTCTATGTCTCCCTCAGTCAGCAGCCTCCAGGGGGCCAATCCCCCTCCCCAGTTGATTATGATACTGCGTCAGATGTACCCTCTGGGAAAGAGGAGTTATATCAAGTTTACAGACTGATTTTGCCTTATTTTTCACCTTTTTTTGTTTCTGTTTGTCTTAAATGTCTTTAGATTGTATTGGATATATGTTCCCCTGATTACCTGTGTGGATTACCCTTTGTGGATTTTATTGAAGAACTTTCATTTACTGTACTGAGATTGTAGAGGCTGAAAGTGCAAAGAGTGAAAAGTTTTACACACTGTGTGAACAGTGTATGACCGAACTGTGTAATTTGGCAACAGAAAAAATGCTGTGCAAATGAGAATGAAGTGTTTGAAGTATGTGCTTAAAGTGATGAGTTGTAAAATGTAGCTTAGCTGGGTAGCCATAAGAAAATAATATAATGGGCTGATGACAAGCTATTTGTGCATATATGGAGGAGGGGTATGAAAATGTGTTACTGCTGAATACAACTGGTTAATCAATTTTAAAAAGAATACTTTCTTTAATGTATAATTAACAAGAAAATGAATGAAGGCCAACTGCTTAGGATTGTTTATTGTAGCAAATGAATTAGAAAGTAAACAGTACGTATATCTACTGTAAATACAGGCTACTGGAAGCACAACAAAGAATGAACTGCAGATTAAAAAACAGACCTGCACAAACCTAGTATAATATTTCAATGCTTCTCCTGATAAAGTCCATAAATGTAAACAGATATAACAACATTAAATTGAGATTAACTAAACAATAAGCTAAAATACACTTTAAATCAATTTTGTTTAGTTTATGTCAATATATAATGTTCCAGTTACATTGCTTTTCCCAGCAAGGTAAAAGTTTGACTAATATTTTATACAGAGAAATCAACACATGGAATTGAGTGACATACTCGTCATAGTCACACTTTGAGGGAATCTACTGTAATCACTTAATATTTGAAACTACAGTAACGCAGATGATAAGGTATGGCCACAGTTTAAAAAAAAAAAAAAAGAGATGAAGGATGCATGAAAGTGATCAAATGTATCCCACATTTAGCTTCGGTGTGAACATCCTTGATTTCACACAGCTTTTTTCTCATTACACTCTTGAACAAGGAACACAGACAAAGTCTGACATTTGCATGTTTTTTCACATATCTGTAAGTGTGATGGAAAATGTTTTTATTACTTTGACTACACTTGAATGTCTTTCAAAATGAATGTACAGATGATTCTAGAAATTGCTCCTCTTTCTAAACCTCTTCTTGCATTGAAGAAAACAGCAGTTTCTTTCCAGAATGAGTTTGCAAATGACGTTTCATGTTGCTCTGACATGTGAAACTCTTCTCACACTGAAGACACTTGTACGGTTTCTCTCCAGTGTGAACTGTCATGTGAACCTTAAGGTTTACTTTATGCGTGAAAGTCTTTCCACACTGTTCACAGGTGTAAGGTTTCTCTCCAGTGTGAATGCTCAAGTGAACACCAAGACTTGTTTTATGCTTGAAACTCTTTCCACACTGAGGGCAGGTGAAAGGTTTCTCTCCAGTGTGAATTCTCATGTGGTTATCAAGCGTACCTTTCAGTGTAAAACACTTTCCACACTCAGGACATATGAATGTCTTCTTATCGGTGTGAATTATCATGTGAGTCTTAAGAACTCCTTTTCGTGAGAAACTCTTCCCACACAGTTTGCAGATGAAAGGCTTGTCTCCAGTGTGAATACTCATGTGGACAGTAAGGTATTGTTTCTGTGTAAAACTATTTCCACACAGTTTACAGATGAAAGGCTTTTCTCCAGAGTGAGTTTTCATGTGGACATCAAGGTATTTTTTCTTTGTGAAACTCTTTCCGCACTGAGGGCATATTACCGGCTTCTTTTCAATGTGAATTTTCATGTGACTGTTAAGATGTCCACTTAAGATGAAACTTTTCCCACACTGTTGGCAGCTGTAAGGTCTCTCTCCAGTGTGAATTCTCATGTTAGAATTAAGATTTGTACTTTGTGTTTTTTTATTTATTTCTGGTGAGGAAGTTTTTTTATTCTGTGAGCAACTAATTGATTTTTCTTCAGTTTTGAAATCATGTTTCTCATTTTGATCTTTCTCTTCTGTTTCATTGAGTTCTTGACTCTCCTCTATCAGTGCCATCAGGTCTGAGGTCAAATAAGAAAAATGTAAGTTAACAGCAGTTTAATGGCACAAAGCAAAATCACACATTTCCTTCCAATTTTAGCCATTAATACAAAACATAAACATATAAAACAATTATTTGTAACATATATTGCTGTGCTTTTATCACAACTACCATATAATTATAAATAAAAACACTAGCTCCTTAAAAAACAGACCTGCAAACTCATCAGAGGAAAAAAGGTGACAGTGTCCGCGGGGGTGGGGTGGGGAATGGGGGAGTTCAGTATAAATTATATTATACTGAAAAACATTATTTTTTCCTTCTTAGCCTGGACAAGGGTTTCACAAACACACGCACGCAAACGCCATGGAGAGAAACTGAAATACATTCACAAACTATTTAATATATTTTACAGTTCAAGATAAAACTTAAAAGATGTAGTTATTAAATTATATGAAATATTTAAATATATAGGAATTATAGATTCATATTGAGTGCATTATTTAATTTTCATACCATCAATATTTTACGTATTTGTAGTGAACTATATATGTAAGTATTTATAGGCTGTTTGTGTGTGAGCTTAATGTCTTTCTGCACTTGCTATAATATATATATATATATATATATATTAGTGGTGGGCCGTTATTGGCGTTAACGTGCTGCGTTAACGTGAGACTCTTATCGTGCGATAAAAAAAATATCGCCGTTAATCTATTCTCAAATTTGGGTTGGGAGCTGGGTCTAAACTACGCAAGCTATGATGACTTTCACCTTGATAGTTTAACGCGGATGTATACCGAAGACTATAGAATATGGTCGCGCGTTTAAGTCTCCTCCGCCAAAACACAGACGGGGTCGCGTCGTCCTCCATTCATAAAAACCGAATCTACTATAGCGAAATGCCACGTAAATTCGTAGTTTTTTGGATTCATAAATCAAATGTTGGTCAGTCACTTAATTCAAATCGCGATATGGACTATTGTATGTGAAACCTGAAATGCAAAAAGACCGTTTTAATATGAATCCGGTATGTTCCGTTTGCCTAGCTGTACGTATGCATTGCGGAGACGAGCTTTTACTACACGCATACTGAAACACACGTGACGCTCTCGGTAATTTTTGGCATTTTCATCTCACATGAACAGATAAACTCAATCTCCCAAACTGCTGTGAGTGTCACTTTTACCGTTTCATTTGAGAAAACTAGCATCATATCATACTGTATGACACAGAAACTTCACGGCAACCTGTCAAAATAAAAGTACGGTGTAACATGAACGTAGAAGTAGTGGAAACGTAGGGGAAACACTGGCTACCATAGATATACATACGTAGATGTATATTTTTATCACACTGTACAACAATAATACTGTTTTTTTTTTATTACAGTAAGGGCTAAATTTAGGGTTGGGTAGGTGTTGACGTTAAAAAATTACAATCTAATAGGTAGAAAAAATAATTTCATTGTTAGTTAGTTAGTAAACAGTACATCTTATTGAACATAATTTATTTTCATCAACAAATTATCATAGAACAGCTTTATGAGCTTTATGATCCATTCTCAAAGACTTACTTTTAGTCATTATTTGGGTAGCACACATATTCTGAATGCCTTCAGCAGAATTCAAATTAGCCATTTTAATCTAGATTAATCTAGATTAATTCCAAGATTTAATCTAGATTAATCTAGATTAAAAAAATTAATCTATGCCCACCCCTAATATATATATATATATATATATATACACTTAAGGGCGGTAAAAGTACTACAATTTATTATACTTGATATTGTATAATAAATAAAAAAGAAGGCCGTCTTGAACAATATAGGGAGTTTAAAAGGCAGCTGCATAATAAATAATCCTCTGCTGCCATCTATTGGTTATATGGGTCATTCCAGATTATTTTTAAAAAAAGACGTTTTCTGCAAAAAGTCATTTTGTCCGATGCAGTTTTTTATGAATGAAAAATGCGTCCTTGAAGTACATTTTATTTCACAGCTGTAGAGTTGGAAAATAATAAAGGCTTTAAAATATTGTGATAAGATTTTAAAAATGTGTTCATGACTTTGAAGGCAAGTTAGTGATTATCAAGAATATGATTAAGATGTCCTTGGAAGGGAAGTATGGCTTGCTAGCTAACGTTAGCCTTAACACCTTATGATAGTGTTTAGCTGTCAGCATTTAAATGTACAACTGTGCAGATACGGAGAGTACGGGATTACCAGGCTCCGCATTTAAATGATATGTTGTTAAATAATAAGAAAATGGATGATCACGCCGCTAACATAGTTTATTTATAATGTTGCAATTATCATTTTTCTCAGTTTCTGATAAGAACGAGGCAGTAAATCAGTCTCAAGAGTGTCCACCTAATATAAAGCACATATAAAACGAGCTGCTTATCTTTATGCAGAAGTCCTAAAGAACGCTCCGTGCATACGGTCATTTCAATTTCCATCAGAGTTTCCACATTAGGTCAGGTGTCTCTTGACAGGCGCGAACACAGATGGCAGTGTGTTTCAAGATACTGAAGCAAGCGCTGAGATTGGTCCAGGAAAAATGTCATTTATAAGAATTGTCCAATAATGGCCTACATGGCACGCAAGCCCACCCCCACCTCCCTCTCTTGACAGGCGCGAGCTCAGTTGAGATTCCGATCGGCCCAGATGTCAATTAACGCAAGCCCACCCCCCCCCCCCCAAAAAAAAAAACCTCTCCGGTTCTACATGATTCACGTGAATGACCCAATTGACAATGAAAACGACGATTGTCGCCGAAAAGCGACAAGTTTGCAGGTATGAAAAAAACACACACACATAATCTGCCATGTTTATCTTCATGCTAGAGAATTTAAAAGCAGCATTCAAGTAAAAAATATTTTCTAATTAAACCCAGAGAAGTTACGATGAGTTATTTTCAGTTTCTATTTTATTGTTTGGCTCCAGATTTGGAGAGTAACAAAGTACATGTAACATCATTTCATATTTAAAATACAAAATGAGTAACTATTACGGTACATGTTACCAGTTTCAGATGCAGAACAGTTATTTGATGCATTCATGACGTCTAGACTGGACTATTGTAATGCACTACTGGTGGCTCTCCTGCATCTCCAGTTAACAAGCTACAAGCTGGTGTTTCTGAAATATGACTATTTATTGCTTGTTGTAATGAACATTCACTGCTATTTCCGTTTTAATATCACACTTTTGATGACAGCAGAAAAAAATCACTTACAATAAAACAAATGTCAAGTTAAAAAGTGTCAAAAAGTGAAGTGTCATTGTTTGCTTCTAGCTAAGTAAAGTTTTTTGTCAGTTACCGCTTTTATTGTTTTCTAATCAAAAGTAGATACTGTGTTTAATGTTACACTAAATATGTTTTTTTTCTATAGAGCTGTACATTTTAATAAGGATCAAATGAGTGAGTCCAGCTTAGAGATTGAAAACCAACCTGTTTGTTCCTCAGTATCTTCATGTTTGACTCTGAATGTTTCTAAAATCTTAATGTCTTCACTCTCCTCTTTAATAAACGACATCTTTGTTTGTTCCTCAGTATCTTGTTTGATGAATGTTTCTTCAATCTTCATGTCTTCACTCTCCTCTTTAATAAATGCCATCTTTATAATAGTGTGTCACATGGATCTCTGTTGTTTCTCCAGGAGTTTTTCTGTGTGTTTGTCCTGTTTAAGATGAGAATAATTAATAGAAAGAAAAATCTATGCAAACTAGATCTCTATCTGCTTGTCATTCAGCTCCTAGTTCAGTAGTCAGTGCACTGGAAAGACAGTCAGAGAGTTAATAGACTTATATATAACAGGGCTCTCAAGTTTTGGAAAAAGTTTGGAGTGAGATTTATCTGTTAGGGGAGGAGCCACTCAAATATTTGCAGCAGCGGCCCCTCGCACCCCCCACTCCCCCCCCCCCCCCCGCAATTCTCTATTAAAAGTTCAACTATCTATTGTTCATAATTAACCTGCACAAAATAAAAAATATAACAACGGGTAGATCTGATAAGTCAAATTCATGTATCAAAAGTAAAAAAAAGAAATTTGGCCCCAAACGAGCAAACTAAACAGCAGAGCTCAATGTAAACATACAGGAGGATTGCAGAATTTGCTCATAGCATGTATGTCAATCTGTGTGTGTGTGTGTGTGTGTGTGTATGTGTGTGTGTTTGTGAAAGAGAGAGGGTATATTTCAGCTTACTAATGTCATTTTGTATTTCAAGTGTTTATTGCACACTTTGATGCCTTGATGACAGTGGTAGGGGCTTGAACTTAGCTAGAGTAATTAGTTACATGTAATTAGGGCCCGAGCACCGATGGTGTGAGGACCCTATTGGATCTGCTCCGTTTCTTATTATTATTATTCTTCTTCTCCGGAATGAATCGCATTTTTGAGGGCCTAAACATACCCGAAAACTCATGAAACTTTGCACACACATCAAACCTGGCGAAAATGGACATCTGATATGGGTTGCAGAAATGGGTGTGGCAAAATGGCTCAATAGCGCCACCTTTACACGTTCCGCGGTGTGCGCATTCAGCTGTGATTCACGTACATGCACGCAAATCGGTACACACATGTAACTCACCAATACCTACAAAAAAGCCTCCTGGGACAAAATCCGAAACCCAACAGGAAGTCGGTTATTATTAATTTTCTTAGCAAAATTTGTGTCATTTTTGCCATTTTCAGGCGTCATACTTGAACGAACTCCTCCTAGAGATTTATTCGGATCAACACCAAATTTGGTGAGTTTAATCTAAAGCCCTTTGTGACGTTAAATTGCGAAGATCTAGAGTTTTCATCAGAGGGCGTGTCCGTGGCGGCCTCGCAAATTTCGATGTTTCGCCATGAAAAAGGAAGCTGCTATAACTCAGGCATAAAATGCCCGATCTGCCCCAAACTTCACATGTGTGATAACACTCCTGACCTGAAGACATTTACATGCTCATATTCAGTTTTACTCATAGCGCCACCTGCAGGCACCAGGAAGTGTCATGCTGTACTCTGCAACAAATTCCTCCTGGAGATTTAATCAGATCAACACCAAAATCGGTCAGTCTAATAAAAAGGCTTTAGCGATGTTAAATTGCGAAGATCTTGAGTTTTCGTTGAAGGGCGTGTCCGTGGCGGCCTGGCAAATTTCGTGGTCTCGCCATGGATATAAATCTTGTTATAACTCAGCCATAAAATGTCCGATTTGCCTCAAACTTCACATGTTCGATAAGAGTCCTGGCCTGAACCAATCTGAAGGCCTATATTCTATTATAATCACAGCGCCACCTGTTGGCAACAGGAAATGACTTGTACCAAACTCCTCCTAGAGATTTAATGATATCAACATTATATTTGGTCAGTCTGATCTCGAGGCCTTAGAGATGTTAAATTGTGAAGATCTTGAGTTTGCGTTAAAGGGCGTGTCCGTGGCGGCCTGACAAAGTTTGATGTTTCGCCATGGACATAAAAGTTGTTATAACTCAGCCATAAAATGTCCGATCTGCCTCAAACTTCACATGTTTGGTAAGAGTCCTGGCCTGAAGACATCTAAAGGCCAATATAAAGATATTATTATAGTGCCACCTATTGGCAGCAGGATATATCATATCTTGCACTAACTCACACATACCAAGGTCAATCTGCACCAAACTTCATATGTTTGATGAAAGTGCTGGCCTGAACACATCTACATGCCAATAATCAGTTATAGGCATAGCGCCACCAGCTGGCAGCAGGAAGTTTGGCATATTTAAGTGACTTTGATCTATTTTTCCTACATTTACTGTATTAAAAGCATACTGCCCACCGTTTGCTGTGTTCCTAAAGCCACCGGTCGGCGGTGAGCCTGTGTGCGAGGGCCCGTTCATCGCTGCTTGCAGCTTTAATTGAATTATGTAATTTAATTATAAATGACAATTAACTAATCTGTTACAGTTACTGAGAGTTAAATTACAGTTACTTTTAAAAATGTTTACAATTACAAAGGGGGTTACTTGTAAATATTTTGATTTATTTCCCAAATCACATTGACTGCTTTAAAATAAGAGACACCAATGTTTCAGGAGTTAAACAGAGGTGCTAAAGATTTTGTGGTGGCTGTGTTTTAAAATTAAATGATTATAATCTTAATTCAAGTGATGAAGGATTTTGTCAAATTGACAGTTATAAGTGTTGAGTGCTACTGTAAGGTAAACCCGCCTTACAAACGTTTTTAAAAGGATTAACAGTTGAAAACATTCCTTAAAAATTTAGTAATCAAATGTAAGTTACATTACCTCTAAAGCAATTGAAATAGTTACACTACTTTTAAATTACATTTTAAATAGGGAAATTTAATCTGTAGCCTATTACAGCCTATTTCCAAAATAACCTTCCCAACAATGTTGATACATTTGTGTATTGAAATATATAAAACAATTTATTTTATTTGGATGAATTTGTCTGTCTTTTTTAGCAAATTTACCAATTATCTTGTCTTTACCTTAATTTCAGGCCCACAATTAGTTAAAGCTGTTGAAGAACTAATACTTTTGCACAAATTTGGCTGTAATCCCCAACATCAGTTCTCACTATCTTTGATCACAGGCAAGTGATTTTGTCTAGGAATCGTAAAATGGAAAAAATAAATACATAAATAAAAATAAATATGAAAAATGCTGCATTTATTTAGTTTCTAGTAAATACAAATGGCAACGTCCGCTCCGAGACCGCAACGCGACCACCTCCTCAACTGTAGTAAACGCTTTCACTGCGAGAGAAAGCCGCAGCCCCGCAACGATTCCACCGCTGGCCTTGTCCCGTGTGTGCGCGTCTACGTTGCCTAGTGACGAACGTGATTGTAGCGGGAACCACGTAATATACCAGAAAACGTACTCGGTTACTAACGTAACCTCGGTTCTCTCGCGGAAAGGATTTTCCCCAAGCGTAAGCTTAGCTTACGCAGTACGAGAGACCTCTCGTAAGAGAACAGCAAATTCTAATTTTATGGCTGGTAGGTGCCATTTAACTCTCAAGACAGCTATGAGCTTGGCAGATTACTTCTCTCTGCAAAGCCTGCACCTCGTCCATTTACACCATATAGCGAGACAAGTTATCCCTTACTTTTCAGCGTGAGAAATACAAAGTGTGGCGTGAGAGCGTGTGAACTGGTTGAAATGCGTGAGTCTCACGGTGAATGCGTGAGACTTGAGAGCCCTGGAAAGTATAAAATATATACAAATAACACGTGTTATTGTTGTCGTTTGTAGTCCGCGTGCCGCTGATTCGAATCACTGAATCATTTCACAAATGATTCGATTCAAATGATTTGGATTCTCAGTTTCTCTCACCACTTCTCATCATCACACGATTGATTCATGATATAGAGAGAGAAATGAAACTGGATTCACAAATGTGTTGAATTTGAGACGTGTCCTCAATCTCCCCTCTTAACAGCATCAAACACAACAATTACTGCATGTTCTTTCTATACATATAATAAAGTGCATTATTTTACATTATAAAAGCCTATATGTTTCGAAATAGCTTACGCTCAATCTCCGTTCGATAAGGCTCAAATCCCCTCCCCCACCGGAGATCTCTCGCATGCAGCAGCAAAACACTTAGATGCAAAACGAATGCATTCGTCCATATAATCATGAATTATATCCAATTGACAGTTTTATTAACTATTTTCTCCTCTCTTGTAGCTGCTGCTTCTTCTACTAGGGCTCTCTCCGAATCTCACTCTCGTGCATACACTTAAACTCTTAAAGGGGACAGCACAAGTAACTGCATCACGGAGAAATCTTAAAGGGGAAAATCACCAGGATAATTAAATATTGGGCTACTCCTGCCCCGGTTACATTAATACCTTTAGAAAAGCATCATCATAAGGGTACGAAATTCTATTCTATGTGCAACATTTTTATGATATATTTGTGATTCTAGAGAGCAGTGCACGAACGGGACTTTTATTTTGGTCCGGTGCTGTGACGTCATAAAGATGCGCTGCGCTCCTCATCTGTTGTGAGTCACCTGAAGAAAGGTTTGTGGTTTCAACATTTTTGTATCAGTGCACACTGTTACATCATTTAATGCATTTACAAGCTATGTAAAATTAATAAATGCATCATTGTTAAATTTGATGTTGTAATGTTTTATTTAATGTTACTTAAAAGTTAGCCTTTGGTAACAGAGAAGGTGCGTTCTGTTTTGCCCCTATATCATGAATCAATCGAGTGATGATAAAAAGTGATGAGAAAGACTCGAATCATTTGATTCAAATCATTTGTGAAATGATTCAGTGATTCGAAACGGTCGATTCAGTGGCACACGGACTACAAACGACAACAACAAACACAATCGAGTGAATGACAACCGAGAACGATTTCATGAACGTGTAATATACAAATAATATACAAATAATTAAATACCAAATATAAATCAAAATAGCATACGTACATAACGTTCTAATTAACTGTAATTTATTTATATTTTATACATTTTATATATAAGTCTATTAACTCTGTGATTGTCTTACTAGTGCACTGACTAGTGAACTAGGAGCTGATTGAGACTCACACAGAGATTCAGTTTGCATAGATTTTTCTTTCTATTATTTATTCTCATCTTAAACAGGACAAAGTGTACAAACACACAGAAAAACTCCTGGAGAATCAACAGAGATCCACGTAACACACTATTATAGAGATGGCATTTATTAAAGAGGAGAGTGAAGACGTGAAGATTGAAGAAACATTGAAACACGAAGATACTGAGGAACAAACAAAGATGGAGTTTATTAAAGAGAAGAGGGAAGAAGCATTTAAAGTCACACAAGAAGATACTGAGGAACAAACAGGTTGGTTTTTATTCTCAAAGCTGAAATTAAAGATATTAATGAATAATGTCAAACAAGTGTAGAAATGTTGAGACATTCAACAGAAAAAAAGCAAACCTTGAAATGTGAGTAGTCATATTTGCCTAATGCATGCTGTCTATGAACAGAACAAAATAGGAGAAAACAGCGCTGTGAATATAAAGCAAGTCTTACATTAAAAAAAGCACAAAGAAGCAAGAAGCTACATTTACTTGTAATTATGTGAGGTGTAAGATTGTAATGTATAAGTTGTACACCTCTATATCTTGTGTGCGTGTGTGTGTGTGTGTGTGTGTGTGTGTGTGTGTGTGTGTGTGTGTGTGTGTGTATATTTTTTAAAGGAGAGAATAAGGGGGGTGAAGGAGCAAAATATAAAAGAAATAAAGAGATAAAGAGAAGAAATTAAGAAAATAATTCAAATAATATCAATACAATTAAGTAGAAAAAATAGATGACCGCTTTTCAGGAGCATCAGAGGGGAGCAGTAGGTCATACTTATAAAGAAGGTACTGTATTTTACCATGAGAACGGTATAAACCAGTGGTTCTCAAACTGATGCAGGGGTACGTGAACAAAATGCTGAGCTTTATTTCTACCCCAACGTAAAGTAACATTAAAGCAAGTATTTCTGACATGCAAAATGCCACTTTTATTATAAAAACAGTTAAAAGTGAGTAAATGGTCAAATGACATTAAGTTACCTTTGTGCTGGTAAAAGTTTCGTTTGTACTTCTTCGGTTTTTAAATTATTAGATATTACATTATAGGCGATGTCATCACCAAAACTGACCCAAAATATGCTCAATCGCTAGTCGGTGAGTACTTGAACCTACGTACCAATCCGATACCATTTTCTTAAACAAGATATAAGTTATTCCCGCTAGTAAATCAGAATCCAGTTCTTCTTCGCTGCTCAAAAAAAAAAATACAAACATGCTAGCAGTATGTCCGCTGTTTAGCAGTAAGACTAAGACTGGACCAACCAGCCAGTAAAATGGTGACATGTCTCATATGTTACGCAGTGCGGAAAACACAGAAGGAATTGCGGAATCCAGTCATTAAACGGAATTTACAGTTTAACGCGGAATGTCCCAGAATTTGTCAAAGTTTGGATGCATTAATCAAAGGTAGGTCATTACACTCATTATCAAATCGCGATATGGACTAATACTAATCTGCAAACAGAATGTTTAAATATGAATTATGTGTGGCTCTGTGTTAATGATTTCAGATAAGAAACATCAAACGGCATGCAAAACTAACACGATACGTTTGAGCATCTCAGCACATACCGTTTATCAACATGGACCGCAACGCAAACAAACTTCCACGAACCCCGAACAGCTTTATTCGGGAGCTAATGTTGATTTTGCGACACTGTTACTGCTGCGAGATCCAGTGAGAAGTGTTTTAAATTGCCGCACAATGAATAAGGTTGCTGTGAGATCTAGTGAGAATCTTTCAAATTAGTGATGGGAAGTTCGGATCATTTTACCGACTCGGATCTTTGAGTCTCGTTCAGCAAAATGAATGAATCTTTTTTCAAGTCATTTCATTCATTTTACCAAAATATAGTTAAAAAGCTTCCATAACACACGTACTGCTTACACAAACGTTGATCACACTACAAACAAGACAAAACTATAACGCTATTAGAAACAGAAAAGATTAATTCATTGTTAACCTGGATCTTCGGTCTATGATTAGCTCCCTCACCTCTGTCCGGGTTTGAGTCATTCGTTCATCACGTGACAGCCCCATAAGCTTAACCTATGCTGCCTGAGCCGGAAACAGAATTGATTAGTTCATCTCTCGAGTCTCGGGTTCGAGTCGTTTGTTCATCACGTGACAGCCCCATACGCTTAACCTATGCTGCCTGAGCCAGAAACAGAATTGATTAGTTCATCTCTCGAGTCTCGGGTTCGAGTCGTTTGTTCATCACGTGACAGCTCCATAAGCTTAACCTATGCTGCCTGAGCCGGAAACAGAATTGATTAGTTCATCTCTCGAGTCTTTCGGGTTCGAGTCGTTCGTTCATCACGTGACAGCCCCATAAGCTTAACCTATGCTGCCTGAGCCGGAAACAGAATTGATTAGTTCATCTCTCGAATCTTCGGGTTCGAGTCGTTTGTTCATCACGTGACAGCTCCATAAGCTTAACCTATGCTGCCTGAGCCGGAAACAGAATTGATTAGTTCATCTCTCGAATCTTCGGGTTCGAGTCGTTTGTTCATCACGTGACAGCCCCATAAGCTTAACCTATGCTGCCTGAGCCGGAAACAGAATTGATTAGTTCATCTCTCGAGTCTCGGGTTTGAGTCGTTTGTTCATCACGTGACAGCCCCATAAGCTTAACCTATGCTGCCTGAGCCGGAAACAGAATTGATTAGTTCATCTCTCGAATCTTCGGGTTTGAGTCGTTTGTTCATCACGTGACAGCCCCATAAGCTTAACCTATGCTGCCTGAGCCGGAAACAGAATTGATTAGTTCATCTCTCGAATCTTCGGGTTCGAGTCGTTTGTTCATCACGTGACAGCCCCATAAGCTTAACCTATGCTGCCTGAGCCGGAAACAGAATTGATTAGTTCATCTCTCGAGTCTCGGGTTCGAGTCGATTGTTCATCACGTGACAGCCCCATAAGCTTAACCTATGCTGCCTGAGCCGGAAACAGAATTGATTAGTTCATCTCTCGAATCTTCGGGTTTGAGTCGTTTGTTCATCACGTGACAGCCCCATAAGCTTAACCTATGCTGCCTGAGCCGGAAACAGAATTGATTAGTTCATCTCTCGAGTCTCGGGTTCGAGTCGTTTGTTCATCACGTGACAGCCCCATAAGCTTAACCTATGCTGCCTGAGCCGGAAACAGAATTGATTAGTTCATCTCTCGAATCTTCGGGTTTGAGTCGTTTGTTCATCACGTGACAGCCCCATAAGCTTAACCTATGCTGCCTGAGCCGGAAACAGAATTGATTAGTTCATCTCTCGAATCTTCGGGTTTGAGTCGTTTGTTCATCACGTGACAGCTCCATAAGCTTAACCTATGCTGCCTGAGCCGGAAACAGAATTGATTAGTTCATCTCTCGAATCTTCGGGTTTGAGTCGTTTGTTCATCACGTGACAGCTCCATAAGTTTAACCTATGCTGCCTGAGCCGGAAACAGAATTGATTGGTTCATCTCTCGAGTCTCGGGTTCGAGTCGTTTGTTCATCACGTGACAGCCCCATAAGCTTAACCTATGCTGCCTGAGCCGGAAACAGAATTGATTAGTTCATCTCTCGAGTCTTTCGGGTTCGAGTCGTTCGTTCATCACGTGACAGCCCCATAAGCTTAACCTATGCTGCCTGAGCCGGAAACAGAATTGATTAGTTCATCTCTCGAATCTTCGGGTTCGAGTCGTTTGTTCATCACGTGACAGCCCCATAAGCTTAACCTATGCTGCCTGAGCCGGAAACAGAATTGATTAGTTCATCTCTCGAGTCTCGGGTTCGAGTCGTTTGTTCATCACGTGACAGCCCCATACGCTTAACCTATGCTGCCTGAGCCGGAAACAGAATTGATTAGTTCATCTCTCGAGTCTCGGGTTCGAGTCGTTTGTTCATCACGTGACAGCTCCATAAGCTTAACCTATGCTGCCTGAGCCGGAAACAGAATTGATTAGTTCATCTCTCGAGTCTTTCGGGTTCGAGTCGTTCGTTCATCACGTGACAGCCCCATAAGCTTAACCTATGCTGCCTGAGCCGGAAACAGAATTGATTAGTTCATCTCTCGAATCTTCGGGTTCGAGTCGTTTGTTCATCACGTGACAGCTCCATAAGCTTAACCTATGCTGCCTGAGCTGGAAACAGAATTGATTAGTTCATCTCTCGAATCTTCGGGTTCGAGTCGTTTGTTCATCACGTGACAGCCCCATACGCTTAACCTATGCTGCCTGAGCCAGAAACAGAATTGATAAGTTCATCTCTCGAGTCTCGGGTTCGAGTCGTTTGTTCATCACGTGACAGCCCCATAAGCTTAACCTATGCTGCCTGAGCCGGAAACAGAATTGATTAGTTCATCTCTCGAGTCTCGGGTTCGAGTCGTTTGTTCATCACGTGACAGCCCCATACGCTTAACCTATGCTGCCTGAGCCGGAAACGGAATTGATTAGTTCATCTCTCGAGTCTCGGGTTCGAGTCGTTTGTTCATCACGTGACAGCCCCATACGCTTAACCTATGCTGCCTGAGCCGGAAACGGAATTGATTAGTTCATCTCTCGAGTCTCGGGTTCGAGTCGTTTGTTCATCACGTGACAGCTCCATAAGTTTAACCTATGCTGCCTGAGCCGGAAACAGAATTGATTGGTTCATCTCTCGAGTCTCGGGTTCGAGTCGTTTGTTCATCACGTGACAGCCCCATAAGCTTAACCTATGCTGCCTGAGCCGGAAACAGAATTGATTAGTTCATCTCTCGAGTCTCGGGTTCGAGTCGTTTGTTCATCACGTGACAGCCCCATACGCTTAACCTATGCTGCCTGAGCCGGAAACAGAATTGATTAGTTCATCTCTCGAGTCTCGGGTTCGAGTCGTTTGTTCATCACGTGACAGCCCCATAAGCTTAACCTATGCTGCCTGAGCCGGAAACAGAATTGATTAGTTCATCTCTCGAGTCTCGGGTTCGAGTCGTTTGTTCATCACGTGACAGCCCCATACGCTTAACCTATGCTGCCTGAGCCGGAAACGGAATTGATTAGTTCATCTCTCGAGTCTCGGGTTCGAGTCGTTTGTTCATCACGTGACAGCCCCATACGCTTAACCTATGCTGCCTGAGCCGGAAACGGAATTGATTAGTTCATCTCTCGAGTCTCGGGTTCGAGTCGTTTGTTCATCACGTGACAGCTCCATAAGCTTAACCTATGCTGCCTGAGCCGGAAACAGAATTGATTAGTTCATCTCTCGAGTCTCCGGTTTGAGTCGTTTGTTCATCACGTGACAGCCCCATAAGCTTAACCTATGCTGCCTGAGCCGGAAACAGAATTGATTAGTTCATCTCTCGAGTCTCCGGTTCGAGTCGTTTGTTCATCACGTGACAGCTCCATAAGCTTAACCTATGCTGCCTGAGCCGGAAACAGAATTGATTAGTTCATCTCTCAAGTCTCGGGTTCGAGTCGTTTGTTCATCACGTGACAGCTCCATAAGCTTAACCTATGCTGCCTGAGCCGGAAACGGAATTGATTAGTTCATCTCTCGAGTCTCGGGTTCGAGTCGTTTGTTCATCACGTGACAGCTCCATAAGTTTAACCTATGCTGCCTGAGCCGGAAACAGAATTGATTGGTTCATCTCTCGAGTCTCGGGTTCGAGTCGTTTGTTCATCACGTGACAGCCCCATAAGCTTAACCTATGCTGCCTGAGCCGGAAACAGAATTGATTAGTTCATCTCTCGAGTCTCGGGTTCGAGTCGTTTGTTCATCACGTGACAGCCCCATACGCTTAACCTATGCTGCCTGAGCCGGAAACAGAATTGATTAGTTCATCTCTCGAGTCTCGGGTTCGAGTCGTTTGTTCATCACGTGACAGCCCCATAAGCTTAACCTATGCTGCCTGAGCCGGAAACAGAATTGATTAGTTCATCTCTCGAGTCTCGGGTTCGAGTCGTTTGTTCATCACGTGACAGCTCCATAAGCTTAACCTATGCTGCCTGAGCCGGAAACAGAATTGATTAGTTCATCTCTCGAGTCTCCGGTTTGAGTCGTTTGTTCATCACGTGACAGCCCCATAAGCTTAACCTATGCTGCCTGAGCCGGAAACAGAATTGATTAGTTCATCTCTCGAGTCTCCGGTTCGAGTCGTTTGTTCATCACGTGACAGCTCCATAAGCTTAACCTATGCTGCCTGAGCCGGAAACAGAATTGATTAGTTCATCTCTCAAGTCTCGGGTTCGAGTCGTTTGTTCATCACGTGACAGCTCCATAAGCTTAACCTATGCTGCCTGAGCCGGAAACAGAATTGATTAGTTCATCTCTCGAGTCTCGGGTTCGAGTCGTTTGTTCATCACGTGACAGCCCCATAAGCTTAACCTATGCTGCCTGAGCCGGAAACAGAATTGATTAGTTCATCTCTCGAATCTTCGGGTTTGAGTCGTTTGTTCATCACGTGACAGCTCCATAAGTTTAACCTATGCTGCCTGAGCCGGAAACAGAATTGATTAGTTCATCTCTCGAATCTTCGGGTTTGAGTCGTTTGTTCATCACGTGACAGCCCCATAAGCTTAACCTATGCTGCCTGAGCCGGAAACAGAATTGATTAGTTCATCTCTCGAATCTTCGGGTTTGAGTCGTTTGTTCATCACGTGACAGCTCCATAAGTTTAACCTATGCTGCCTGAGCCGGAAACAGAATTGATTGGTTCATCTCTCGAGTCTCAGGTTCGAGTCGTTTGTTCATCACGTGACAGCCCCATACGCTTAACCTATGCTGCCTGAGCCGGAAACAGAATTGATTAGTTCATCTCTTGAATCTTCGGGTTTGAGTCGTTTGTTCATCACGTGACAGCCCCATAAGCTTAACCTATGCTGCCTGAGCCGGAAACAGAATTGATTAGTTCATCTCTCGAGTCTCGGGTTCGAGTCGTTTGTTCATCATGTGACAGCCCCATACGCTTAACCTATGCTGCCTGAGCCGGAAACAGAATTGATTAGTTCATCTCTTGAATCTTCGGGTTTGAGTCGTTTGTTCATCACGTGACAGCCCCATAAGCTTAACCTATGCTGCCTGAGCCGGAAACAGAATTGATTAGTTCATCTCTCGAGTCTCGGGTTCGAGTCGTTTGTTCATCACGTGACAGCCCCATAAGCTTAACCTATGCTGTCTGAGCCGGAAACAGAATTGATTAGTTCATCTCTCGAATCTTCGGGTTTGAGTCGTTTGTTCATCACGTGACAGCCCCATAAGCTTAACCTATGCTGCCTGAGCCGGAAACAGAGTTGATTAGTTCATCTCTCGAGTCTCGGGTTCGAGTCGTTTGTTCATCACGTGACAGCCCCATACGCTTAACCTATGCTGCCTGAGCCGGAAACAGAATTGATTAGTTCATCTCTCGAGTCTCGGGTTCGAGTCGTTTGTTCATCACGTGACAGCCCCATACGCTTAACCTATGCTGCCTGAGCCGGAAACAGAATTGATTAGTTCATCTCTCGAGTCTCGGGTTCGAGTCGTTTGTTCATCACGTGACAGCCCCATAAGCTTAACCTATGCTGCCTGAGCCGGAAACAGAATTGATTAGTTCATCTCTCGAATCTTCGGGTTTGAGTCGTTTGTTCATCACGTGACAGCTCCATAAGCTTAACCTATGCTGCCTGAGCTGGAAACAGAATTGATTAGTTCATCTCTCGAGTCTCGGGTTCGAGTCGTTTGTTCATCACGTGACAGCCCCATACGCTTAACCTATGCTGCCTGAGCCGGAAACAGAATTGATTAGTTCATCTCTCGAGTCTCGGGTTCGAGTCGTTTGTTCATCACGTGACAGCCCCATACGCTTAACCTATGCTGCCTGAGCCGGAAACAGAATTGATTAGTTCATCTCTCGAGTCTCGGGTTCGAGTCGTTTGTTCATCACGTGACAGCCCCATAAGCTTAACCTATGCTGCCTGAGCCGGAAACAGAATTGATTAGTTCATCTCTCGAGTCTCGGGTTCGAGTCGTTTGTTCATCACGTGACAGCCCCATAAGCTTAACCTATGCTGCCTGAGCCGGAAACAGAATTGATTAGTTCATCTCTCGAGTCTCGGGTTCGAGTCGTTTGTTCATCACGTGACAGCCCCATACGCTTAACCTATGCTGCCTGAGCCGGAAACAGAATTGATTAGTTCATCTCTCGAGTCTCGGGTTCGAGTCGTTTGTTCATCACGTGACAGCCCCATAAGCTTAACCTATGCTGCCTGAGCCGGAAACAGAATTGATTAGTTCATCTCTCGAGTCTCGGGTTCGAGTCGTTTGTTCATCACGTGACAGCCCCATACGCTTAACCTATGCTGCCTGAGCCGGAAACAGAATTGATTAGTTCATCTCTCGAGTCTCGGGTTCGAGTCGTTTGTTCATCACGTGACAGCCCCATACGCTTAACCTATGCTGCCTGAGCCGGAAACAGAATTGATTAGTTCATCTCTCGAGTCTCGGGTTCGAGTCGTTTGTTCATCACGTGACAGCCCCATAAGCTTAACCTATGCTGCCTGAGCCGGAAACAGAATTGATTAGTTCATCTCTCGAGTCTCGGGTTCGAGTCGTTTGTTCATCACGTGACAGCCCCATAAGCTTAACCTATGCTGCCTGAGCCGGAAACAGAATTGATTAGTTCATCTCTCGAATCTTCGGGTTTGAGTCGTTTGTTCATCACGTGACAGCCCCATAAGCTTAACCTATGCTGCCTGAGCCGGAAACAGAATTGATTAGTTCATCTCTCGAGTCTCGGGTTCGAGTCGTTTGTTCATCACGTGACAGCCCCATAAGCTTAACCTATGCTGCCTGAGCCGGAAACAGAATTGATTAGTTCATCTCTCGAGTCTCGGGTTCGAGTCGTTTGTTCATCACGTGACAGCCCCATACGCTTAACCTATGCTGCCTGAGCCGGAAACAGAATTGATTAGTTCATCTCTCGAGTCTCGGGTTCGAGTCGTTTGTTCATCACGTGACAGCCCCATACGCTTAACCTATGCTGCCTGAGCCGGAAACAGAATTGATTAGTTCATCTCTCGAGTCTCGGGTTCGAGTCGTTTGTTCATCACGTGACAGCCCCATACGCTTAACCTATGCTGCCTGAGCCGGAAACAGAATTGATTAGTTCATCTCTCGAGTCTCGGGTTCGAGTCGTTTGTTCATCACGTGACAGCCCCATAAGCTTAACCTATGCTGCCTGAGCCGGAAACAGAATTGATTAGTTCATCTCTCGAGTCTCGGGTTCGAGTCGTTTGTTCATCACGTGACAGCCCCATAAGCTTAACCTATGCTGCCTGAGCCGGAAACAGAATTGATTAGTTCATCTCTCGAGTCTCGGGTTCGAGTCGTTTGTTCATCACGTGACAGCCCCATACGCTTAACCTATGCTGCCTGAGCCGGAAACAGAATTGATTAGTTCATCTCTCGAGTCTCGGGTTCGAGTCGTTTGTTCATCACGTGACAGCCCCATACGCTTAACCTATGCTGCCTGAGCCGGAAACAGAATTGATTAGTTCATCTCTCGAGTCTCGGGTTCGAGTCGTTTGTTCATCACGTGACAGCCCCATAAGCTTAACCTATGCTGCCTGAGCTGGAAACAGAATTGATTAGTTCATCTCTCGAGTCTCGGGTTCGAGTCGTTTGTTCATCACGTGACAGCCCCATAAGCTTAACCTATGCTGCCTGAGCCGGAAACAGAATTGATTAGTTCATCTCTCGAATCTTCGGGTTTGAGTCGTTTGTTCATCACGTGACAGCTCCATAAGCTTAACCTATGCTGCCTGAGCCGGAAACAGAATTGATTAGTTGTTCATCACGTGACAGCTCCATAAGCTTAACCTATGCTGCCAGAGCCGGAAACAGAATTGGCACAATTGTTCATCACGTGACAGCCCCATACGCTTAACCTATGCTGCCTGAGCCGGAAACAGAGTTGATTAGTTCATCTCTCGAGTCTTGGGTTCGAGTCGTTTGTTCATCACGTTACAGCCCCATACGCTTAACCTATGCTGCCTGAGCCGGAAACAGAATTGGCACAATTGTTCATCACGTGACAGCCCCATAAGCTTAACCTATGCTGCCTGAGCCGGAAACAGAATTGATTAGTTCATCTCTCGAGTCTCGGGTTCGAGTCGTTTGTTCATCACGTTACAGCCCCATACGCTTAACCTATGCTGCCTGAGCCGGAAACAGAATTGATTAGTTCATCTCTCGAGTCTCGGGTTCGAGTCGTTTGTTCATCACGTTACAGCCCCATAAGCTTAACCTATGCTGCCTGAGCTGGAAACGGAATTGATTAGCAGAGGTGGGTAGTAACGAATTACATTTACTTCGTTACATTTACTTGAGTAAATTTTTGGGGTAACTAGTTCTTTTAGAGTATATTTAAAGATTTGTACTTTTACTCTTACTCAAGTACATTTATAGTGAAAAAACTTTACTTTTACTTCACTACATTTGATGGCGTTCCTCCGTTACTGTCCTCAGAAACGTGTCGTTGGAATTTTCATTTCATGTCTGATAAAACTGCGTTAATACTGCTGTGTATTCAGCTGTTACTATGGAAAGCATAATATTTCAGCGCTCCAAAAATACTATTTTATTAATAAATAATTTGAATATCTCAAACTTTTCCCCTCACATTCATGGTAATTACTTTAGCTGGGGCTTTGCGGCCAGTTTAAGCTTACTGCGTGCATTAGAACGCGGAACTCTGCTGAAGGCACTTGAGCTTGCTGCTGCTGTTAGCGGGACACTAAACACCTCCACGGCGGAATAAATAGCAGAAACACTGTATTTTATGCTTGTTAGTGTGTTTTTCTTCAGATATTTGTATTTTCTCTTTATTACGACAGGTGAATTGTTGTAAATTGTTAAGCACTGTGTTTTCATAGCATTCAAAATGTGGAGTCGTGTGATTTAAAAAATAAATTTTGCGAAATTAGTGGTGTTAGCGCCTTTTGATAGCACTGCTCTGTAGCAACTCTTACATATTGACTTGATTGTGTACTTCGGCTTTCCATGTTCATTTGTTTCATATCCTAAATATTTCCAGATAGCACTCCTGCTGTGTTCTTTATCAAACAAAGGCGGTCGCGGGGCGCCGTGCTCGCCTTTCTGTTCGCTTCACTTGAATAAGAGACAGGCACTGCGGTCACGTGTGGTGTAGAAGTGAAAGTGACATCTCGGCAGAGCCGTTTGAAGGAATTTGGGGGCCCCAAGCAAAATGGACATGGAGGCCCCCCCGCACGCATGCAAAGGAACCACAGCATAGCCATACAGTTTAAATTCACTCACACTTTATGCATATAAAAAAGGTTTACAGTGCAAATACTGCTGTTGCATATACTGTGCATAAATAAAAAAAATTTAGAGTGCAAATACTGCTGTTGCATATAAAGTGCAATTTGAACATTTTCAACAATTGAAAATTTGCAAAAAACACCACTGTACCATAAAATCATATATACATTAAAAAGTGCACAATAACTAAATCCATTTTTATTATTTTAATTTATCTTATGTAAAGCACTTTGAATTGCCATTGTGTATGAAATGTGCTATATAAATACACCTTTTAAATTAATGAAATTATAATTAAATGTTTACTAATTATTAGTAGGGGTGGGAGAAAAAATCGATGCATCGATGCATCGCGATTCTCTCTTCAACGATTCTGAATCGATTCCTAATATTTCAGAATCGATTCTGAGCTTTTTTTTTCTTCTGCATATGGCACGTGTGCGCGCTAGAGACGCGGCTGGCTACAGCGCACAGAATCTGCACTGTGAGACACGTGCGCATTGCTTGACAGTGTGCTTCCATCCGCCGTGTTTTACTTTAGATATGCGTTCATTTCTGCCGTCTGGAACGCAAGAAACTGTTGCACTGACAGACTCACGTGCGCTTTGTGTTTGTTCGTCCTAAAGCTCGATTGCGGACGCGGTTAAATGCACTTGCATTTTGGAATAGTTTTAAACGAAACTGTACATACAGTCAGTTATGTTTTCAGAGCAGGACAAAACATCTGATATATTGAAATAGATCTGTGCATCATTGGCGTTCCGTCCATATACAGTAAGCTGCTAATGCTCTGCATATCCAGGCTGTCAGAGAGAATGCGTTCACGTGTTAAATAATATAAACATGCTTATAAATGAATCCCTTATTTGAATCTTCTGGGCAAGCAGATTCTCCGCATCTTCCTTGACTCCTCAGAATGAATGCGCATTCTGTTTTGCTGTCGTGCGCGTGATTACATTCGTGGGGTAAGCTGTCCGCGAAGCGCTCGCCCAAGCGGAAAAACGCGATGTTGCTGCTAGATCCTGATTGCCAAAAATGTATTGTATTTTTGTATATTATATATAATATGTATATTTTCATAATTTCTCAACAATTCAAAAGTTTAAAGTCCACAGAAAAAAATAACCTATATAAAATGGATATATATTTTTTTTAAAAAATAATAATAAACAGGAAAAAGAGGAAATATTAAAATATGATTTCGTCTCTGATTTTATTGGTGTCTAAATAATGTAAAGATATTATTATTTTTGGTATTACTGGTGGTTTTAGCACTCAGCATACCTGGTAAATAAAAGTGTCACCTCTCGCCACTGCTGTGCATTAGTTTGAATGCAGCCTGTTAAAGTTCCCTTTCTATGATCTCATCAGTAATAATAAAATGGCAGTAATGCTAAGGAAAAAAGAAAAACTATTGTCTGTAAACTTTCGGATACCTGAAGAAAACTTATTTTAAATAAGTAATTGTTTTAAAAAGTACCTTGCTTACATAATTTAAAAAATAAAGTAAAGTTGGCCCAAATTAAATTTGATATAAAACAAATATGAAAATGTAGCCATGTGCAGTATTGAAAACTGAGAATGTGACCATCGTGATATTTAGTTGTTAATGAAAACAGTAATTAAATTAAATTGAATCTTGAAACCAGTGAAGATTGACACACCTACTTTTACAGAGATTCCAACTATAAACAAAAAGCATAGAAACTGCAATTTTACATGTTTTTAAATTTGTAAAGTTGTATTTGCACAGCAGAAGAATTAATTGGGGAAAAAATGTAGATCAAGAATCGTTTTGGAATCGGATCGTGACTCCCAGAATCGGATCGGATCGTGAAGTGCCTGAAGATTCCCACCCCTATTATTTTGGTAACCCAACGCTGGGTCAAATATGGACAAACCCAGCGTTGGGTTATTTTAACCCAACTTGTTGGGTTAAATCTTTGACCCAACACGTTGGGTTGTTTTATTTACCTAGACTATTGACAAAAAAATATATACTACGTTGCTGGTGGAAAACAAACCTGAAATATTTAATAATAAAGAAAATAAACAATAATCAAAGAGAATTACTTAAGGGTTGTTTTTTTACCCAACTGCTGGATTAACCCTGTTGGGTCATTTAGTTGGGTTGTTTTGCTCAGTGTTGGGTTGTTTTTGTGTAACCCAACATTGGGTTACTGATTTTATCCAATCAAGTGACAGTTAAGAGAGTAAGCCACTCCCCCTACTCGACGAGCCAAGCCCTACACTCAAAAAAAAAAACAACAAAAAAAAAAACGCTGGGTTAAAATAACCCAACGCTGGGTCAAATATGGACAAACCCAGCGTTGGGTTATTTTAACCCAACTTGTTGGGTTAAATCTTTGACCCAACACGTTGGGTTGTTTTATTAACCTAGGTTGATTTGTGTAACCCAACATTGGGTTACTGATTTTATCCAATCAAGTGACAGTTAAGAGAGTAAGCCACTCCCCCTACTCGAAGAGCCAAGCAATACCTTTGCGGCCATTTTGAATCACCTCAGAAATCGCCTCAGGAACAACCGTCCTTCAGCGACGACAGAAAAGGTATGTTTGTGGGTTTTTAATGTATGAAACTAATATTGTACACCAGGGTTCCTCAAATCTTACCCTGGAGGTCCAATGCACTACAGAGTTTAGCTCCAACCCTGATTAAACTCACACAGCAAAATCCCCAGTGTTAATTTAACCCTCTGAGTGTGGACACATATAGACACTGAAGCAGTGTTGAAGTTAACGAGATAATTAGGTGATTAACAAAGTGATGATTTATCATTTTTGAAGACACCTGATGTTAATAAGCAGAATCACCAAAGGAGAAAACCAACATTTTTAAGCAACCATTATAGCGGTCAGTGTTTGCATTAGTTGGGCTCTTGACCCCTTAAGTCTTCAATATTAGGGCTTGTTTGGCTGTAATTACTGAGTTATAACAGCCAGAAAAATCCAAGAGCAGAAGTCATCAGGTGGCATTGACTGTGCTTAACATGATCATCATATAGAGACTTGAGTGTTTGACATAAGATTTCCTTACAGACTACAAGAAACTGTGAACAAAAGAGCAATCAGTTTTGGCATAATCAGACAGATGATAAAAAAAAAGAGACAGACATGAAGAATCAGCGTGAGAATCACAACAACGGTGACCATCAAAAAGCGTGTTGTAACCAATCAGAACTCATCCATGACTCCCATCATGCATTGCGGCATGAATAAATGATGAGAGTTCAGAGTTGATCTGTTTATCTGAATATGCCGTTTGTCACCATTGTTGAGATTCATGGGCTGGTTCTTGATGTCAATGTGTGCCGACATGAATCACGTTTACTTATTTGTAACAGGTTGTAAAAAAAATCTTTCCAAAATGTATAAGAAGCACTGGCTCTTCTGTGGATTTTCAAGGCTATAACAATTAGCAAAAAATAAAAAACAAACAAAGAAATTAGACATGTGATTAAGTGATTCATGTCAAACAATGAACATGTTAAAACATAATCATCACCTGATGACATGAGCTTATTTATGGCTGTTTTAACTCAATTACAGCAGCCAAACAAAATCTAGTATTAAAGATTTAAGGGTCAAGATCCTAACTAATGCAAACACTGACCGCTATAATGGTTGCTTAAAACTTTTGGTTTTCTCCTTTGGTGATCTGAGGATTTTGCTGTGTGGGTTTAATCAGGGTTGGAGCTAAACTCTGTAGTGCATTGGACCTCCAGGGTAAGATTTGAGGAACCCTGGTGTACAATATTAGTTTCATACATTAAAAACCCACAAACATACCTTTTCTGTCTGAAGGACGGTTGTTCCTGAGGCTATTCCTGAGGTGATTCAAAATGGCCGCGAAGGTAGCGCTTGGCTCGTCGAGTACGGGAGTGGCTTACTCTCTTAACTGTCACTTGATTGGATAAAATTAGTAACCCAATGTTGGGTTACACAAAAACAACCCAACACTGAGCAAAACAACCCAACTAAATGACCCAACAGGCTTAACCCAGCAGTTGGGTTAAAAAAACAACCCAACATTTTTTAGAGTGTAAACAAAAAAGAGCTCAAACTACAGGAACTAGGAGTTGTTTTGTTTGCATTCAGTGTGGAAACAGTTTCACTCAAAAAGGAAGAATTCACACTGGAGAGAAGCCTTACACATGCAAACATTGTGGAAAGAGTTTCACTCTAAAAGGACACCTTAACATGCACATGAGAATTCACACTGAAGAAAAGCCATACACATGCAAACAGTGTGGAAAAAGTTTTGCTCCAAGTCGAAACCTTAAAATCCACCAGAAAATACAAACCATGGAGAACCCTTTTACCTGCCAACAGTGTGGAAACAATTTCACTCAAAAAGGAGACCTTAACAGACACATGAGAATTCCCACTGGAGAGAGGCCTCACACATGCAAACAGTGTGGAAACTGTTTTAGTCTAAAAGGAAGCCTTGACAGGCACATGAAGATTCATAATAGAGAGTAGCCTAACAGATCCCCTTAGTGTAGAAAGAGTTTCAAACAAAATGTACAGAGTGGAGCATTCTAATTCACATTTTAAAGCATTATGTTTTGTCCATAGTACACTTTAAGCTCAGTCCAACACAATATAGCTAGTTGACATGGTAATGCATAAAAGAGCCAGGAATAATATGGATTATGGACAATGTGTTCGCTCTGTCTACAGTGTAAGAACTTCACATTTGTATATCATGAATTGAAAAGAGATCTCACAGGAAGTGCAGTTTTTTGGTTGAAACACAAAAAAGGACATTGTTAGCATTTTTAACATCACCGTTTCGGGTTACAACTAACCCTTGTTCCCTGAGAAAGGGAAGGAGACACAAGGACTTACAGAGACAGGCTCCTTCCTCCGTCGTCTCCACCTTGGACTCTGTTCATCATCCTCCTCCCGGATATCCATTCTTCTCCTTCTGTTGTTCCATCAGTGCAAGGACGCGCCTTCCAGAAGGGGGATGATATGCCAGGAATATGGACCTGTTTTTGTTTCTGTGTGCCCTTTTTTGGTCAAGCTCCTTTCCTTTAGTCCAGTTAGTCATTCTGTGCACCTGTGTTCCCCAGTTACCCCATATATTAAAAAGTCTGTGCATTCTGTCTCTGTTGGGTCTCTATTGTCAAATACGTGTATCTACACCCCCCCCCCCCCCCCAAATTCTGGTATCACTGTCTCCAGTTACCCACTATGTGTGTTTATAGTGTTAGCCAGTTTGTAGATTATGTATTGTTATTACTTGTATCTGTGTCTCACGCAAAAATAATTTTGTTAATTTTTATTAATCTCAGATTTTATATGATTAGCTGGCTTTGGGATAACCAACAATTTTTGATCTTGATCTTTATGTACTTTATATATTTTATGTAGTTTTATATGCTTGGCTTAACACTTCAATTCTTCTTTACTCTTAACTTATGATCTGTCTCTGCCTTCTATGTACCATTCTTACTGTCTATTGTAACAATGTGCAAAAAACAACAAAAAAGCTGATTGTTAGTGTTTTTAGTATTGACTTTTGACTTTGCTGCACAAAAACTCAGAGAAAATAGCTCATGTCTCTGTTAAGCAGGATCTCAGCCTAATTGAAAATCACCAGACTCCCTTTCCCTATCAAAGAGGCTTAATTCTTGATTTGTGAAGCTGCTGATCTTCAGCATCACAGACAGCAGCCGATCCAGAGCTCAGAGCAGGGGTCTGTTCTTCGTACGTCGCTAACTCAGTTAGCTGGATTTGATTGTTGTGGATTTGTCCTGATCTTGGATTGTTTCGTTCTTCGATGCGCATCTCGGACTTGCTGTCATAGTAACAGGTCCGTAAGCTTAAACCTGTTCGGGAGCAGATTTATTTCATGTAAACAGGATTTAGGCTGCGCTCCTGGTGGGTTATGATTGGTTGAAATGGCGAGGTCACATCTGATTGGTTAAAGAGCACGACTGACGCGGACTGACTCACGTGGGAAAAGAAAAGTATCTTGCAAGAAATTGTAGAAAATAATTGCGACGATTCACACACGAATGATGACCACAGCTACACACACACACACACACACACACACACACACACACACATATATGTATACACTACCGTTCAAAAGTTTGGGGTCAGTAAATTTGTATTGTTTTTTTTTGTTTGTTTAAGAAATTAATACTTTTATTCACCAATGATGTATTAAGTTAGCAATTAATTTATTAAAAGTTAATAATAAATAATTTACATTGTTATAATTAAAATATAAGTTTTGAATAAACACTGTACTTTTAAAACTTGTTATTCATGAAAGAATCCTGGGGGAAAAAAATCACTGGTTCCAAAAGATATTTGGCAGCACAACTGTTGATAGGAAGGATCATGTGACAGCTTTTCATCACAAGAATAAATTCTATTTTAAAGTATGTTAAAATAAAAAACATTATTTTATATTGTAAAAACATTTTGCAATATTACTGTTTTTTTCTGTATTTTTAATCAAATAAATGCAGCCTTGATGAGTATAAGAGACTTCTTTAAAGACTATTACAAGTCTTACTGACCCCAAACTTTTGAACGGTAGTGTATAAAAAAATAAAAATATAAATAAAATAACATATCAAGGAAAAAACATGTAACATGGGCAGCACTAACGCATTTAATGTGTTCACTACTTTTTGCCAGCCCTCTCTCCTTGCCTTTGCAGTGTCCCCTTGCATTTTAATTAAACTCTGAAACTCCTGAAATCCCTCAATCAAGAGTTCTTGCTCTGCTGCAGAAAAATACCTTCGACATGTTCGCCGACCAATCAAAGAGTTGCCGATCAATGTTTCTACTATCGATACGTAGCCCCTTTTAAGCCACCCAGTGATCTCAAATAACTTCATCCAGCTATACTAATCATCAACAACAGGTGCATTTGGAGAACCGGAATAGCGAGCTCATAGTTAGCGCGATGATTTGATCTTGGATGTAGTAAGCGAGGTACGAAGAACGGACTCCAGCAGTGGATGTGACGACTACCAAAGCAACAACAGACATCCATACACTACAGTTAAACTTAGCTACTAATAGTTTTTCATTAATGTATTCAATTATCTAAAAAGCTTCAGCAATATCTGTGTTAAATAACAAGGTTTCTAGGCAGTTCTAACTTGTCTTCAATGTTGAGAATTTCCTGTGACATTTCTGAATCAGTAAATACATTAATAAACAAAACATTGTCCAGTTGTCAGGTGTTCAAGTGAAATGTTGTTGTATAGGGGAGACCAATACACACATAACTCATAATTATTTACAGGTATAACACAGCAACAGGGCAGAGGTCAGACTAGTGAAGCACATCAACATGGTCCTGCTGCTGACCAGACAGGGTCCGCTGTGAGCCCTCCAGCTGAAGATCCTGAACCTCTTCATGAGTGGCATGAAATGAACTGGCAGCAAACCTTTTTCTTCACTTTAATGATAATACAGCAAGGCCAGCCAATGACACTGACAGGCTGTACAAAAGTCTGCCCTGTCTTAAATCACCTCTTGTCCAAATTCTGTGAAGTGTATCAGCCTAACATTGTTGCAAAACATTGCAACCATACATCAATTTGCATTGATAAGAGTATTCTTCTGTGGCGTGGGCGCCTCGCTTTCAGGGTGTACATTCCTCAAAAACCCATCAAATATGGAATAAAACAGGGTACAGTCAAAAAGGCTGGCAGTTTCTGGCAACTTCTAAAATTCTAAAATACTTTGTAAAAATACGTTTGAAATTGTATCAGTTCCTTAGAAATGTTTGCACTGTAGTAATAGATACAATGAAAAAACAGTATTCTTCAACATTTTTAAAAGATTCAAGATACAATTTTATCCAATTAAAATCATATAGAAATGATCCTACAGGACATTTTATGTCTTGTCCTATAAAATGATCTAGAAGACAATTCCTAATGGAATCCTAGGAACACTTCCAAAATATGACAGAAATTCTAATTTGAAATCTTTTAGGATTTTAGGCAATATTTTGTAGATTTTGAAAAGGAAATGTAAACTGTTGACCTCAACTGTAATTTCTCACAAATAGTTGTTGCAAATTAGCTCAAGAGGGAAATGCACATAAATAATAAATTTATGACGAATTATGAGTAAATACAATTATTTATATCAGCTGCCAGTATTAACTGTAGCGGAATTAAATATGGCCATTGACTAATCTGTTCATCCAGCAAACATTCAGGGTAATTTCACATTAACTCTAAGCAATGGTATTTTCTTGGCCGCAAAAAAAATTACATTCTTACAGTAATAATGCATTAGAGCATGTAGCTTGATCAGAATCATAAAGGGACATTAATTTACAAGACAGAATCAGAAACTCATGTAATTTGTGCACAAGAGTTTTATTAATTAAGGACTAACACATAACTAATCTAAACATCAAACATACAATCATTTATTCATGGAGGAAGGGCAAGTCAGATTGGATAAATGGAGCCATTAGAGAAACAAGAAAAATGACGCTATGAAAAGAGTCAGTTTTACAACTTAAACTTAACCTGTTTGTTTAGTTAAATGTATGATTCTTGCATTGCCTAGGTTGTTGATGAGTGTCTGGATGCAGTCTTGGATGTAAGTCTTGATGGTTGAAGTCTTGATGAAGTTTTGGACTTGCAATTACATTTTTGAAGAGTAATGAATTCCAAAGGTGTCCAGACTCTGTGGTGATTGGGAGTTTCTTTCAAGGTGGAAAGTGAAGAAGAATGATAAGCTGACAGACAGAGAGAGAGAGAGGGACCCAGCTGAAATCCTGTGATCTTTGGTGAATGAAAAGACAAGGGCTGGTGCAGGCTTAGGGTCCTGGAAAGTTCTAGCTCAGTTTCCTCATCTTCCTAGGAGTTCAAGGCCTGCCAGGCACAGGGGACTCCTGCCAGGCTCTGGGACTTAACCCTTTGAGCGGTACAGTCCCACATATGGGATTCTAATTTCTGTGCCCCTGGGAGTACGGTCCCACATTTGGGATTTAGAACGTTCGGTGACGTCACGCAGCTGACAAATTCAAACTGCGCTTTGGCGCGCTGGCTGGCGCTGAGCCAGAGACGGACAAGCTCTGCACTTGTCATATAATCACAACTATGCAGTGTTTTTAACCACATAACGCTTATTTTAGGTTTCAGACATTTAAATACACATTAGTACTAGTAAAACGAGACATTTAGAGTTTGTAAAATACACACATAGGTCTATGGAAGCAGCAAATAACAATCCATTCAAATATAATTTGCCGATAAGTTTTATTTCTATCACATACACATAGGCAAAGTAACTAAAAGGTTCACTCTATTCCTCTTCTAGTTCACGAGCCACTTACTTGCATGTATTTCGGGAGAAACGGATGAATTTACGCGATAATGAGTTAACATGATTTATGAGTAAACGCGGCTGACAGGACTCTCTGAACCGCAGCACAAACAAACATGGCCGCGCCCATCTCACATTACAAATCACGATCCAGATCATTTATATAGGGGTTTAAACGACGAAACATACTAATTCACACATATTTGTGAATCGGAGTATTAGATAGTTCATGGCATGGCAAGCAAGTGTGTGAGTATTCTGGATAAAAAAGGAAAAACGAAATAAAAGCGATCTGTCATACAGTGTTATTGTGTCTGTGTTGTGTCACGTGACAAGCTTGATGCGTCGCCATGGAAACAATAAGGACGAACGTTCTAAAATAACGGTCGCTTAAAAAAAAACTCACTCTCGGGGGTCCACTAGATAGAATATTTTAAACTCACCACTGAAAGGGTTAACAACCAGAAGATTGGAAAGGTGATGAGACACGTGACTAAAAGAACTGAGAAAGTCTCTGATCATTTGTTAATCTAATGAATAATTGATAAATCTAAATGAACAACTGTGTGACTGATTGGTCCAGATGCTAAATTGTGGTTGCCGAGCAACATGCAGGCAACAAACAAAGAAGTGTCGGTTTGTAGAGTAATTTACAACAGCTTCAGATGTGGCTCAAACAATCAGAATCAAGGACGGAGAGTCGTTTTATACATTTTGTTTTGAAACTCTTTCCACACTGAGGTGTCAGCCTTCTCTCCAGTGTGAACTCTCATGTGAATGTTAAGCTATTTTTTTACAAGTGAAACTCTTTCCACACTGTTGGCAGGTAAAAAGGCTCTCTGTAATGTGAATTTTCTGGTGGAGTTTAAGTTTTCCACTTTGATTGAAACTCTTTCCAGACTGAGGGGATCTGTAAAGATGCGTTCACACCGGACGCGACTTGCGCTTGAACCTTTGAGTTTACTCGGGTCATTCGTGCATGCAAATCACCTCACAATAGACGTGAATTTGCATCATGGGAGGGGCTTCTGCCTTCTAAAAAAGGATGTTGTATTGTACAACTCTGGGTGTCCGCACACAGCACAAATTTTCTCCTCCATCTTTGTTAAAAATTTCAGGCTCTTCTCACTAATCACGTCACTACTAGAGCGAGCTCCTGAGGTGCAGAATTTCGCAAAAGTTCTGATTTCAACTTGCACAAAGGGCGTGGCAAACGCTTGATAAGCTGAATGGCTATTCGCGTCTTTGCATTGATTTAACATGTAATTCACTCGCGCTTGCCACTTCATTCGCGTCCAGTGTGAACGCACCATAAGGCTTTTCTCTATTGTGAATTTTCATGTGACCTTCAAGGTGTGCTCGTTGACTGAAACTCTTTCCACACTAGTTGCATGTGTGAATTTTCATGTGTCTATTAAGGCTTCCTTTTTGAGTGAAACTCTTTCCACATTGTTTGCATGTGTAAGGCTTTACTCTATTGTGAATTTTCATGTGACCATCAAGATGTCCTTGTCGACTGAAACTCTTTCCACACTGGTTGCATGTGTAAGGCTTCTCCCCAGTGTGAATTTTCATGTGTCTGTTAAGGCTTCCTTTTTGAGTGAAACTCTTTCCACACTGTTGGCAGGTAAAAAGGCTCTCTGTAATGTGAATTTTCTGGTGGAGTTTAAGGTTTCCACTTTGACTGAAACTCTTTCCAGACTGAGGGGAACTGTAAGGCTTTTCTCTATTGTGAATTTTCATGTGACCTTCAATGTGTCCTCGTTGACTGAAACTTTTTCCACACTGTTTGCATGTGTGAGGCTTCTTTCCAGTGTGCATTTTCATGTGTCTGTTAAGGCTTCCTTTTTGAGTGAAACTCTTTCCACACTGTTGGCAGGAAAAAAGGCTTTCCAAAGTGTGAACTGGCCTGTGGGCATAAAGGTATCGTTTTTGCTTGAAACTTTTCCCACAGAGATGGCAGGTGAAGGGCATCTTTCCAGTGTGAAGTTTCATGTGGTATTTAAGTTTAAATTTTTTACTGAAACTTTTTCCACACTGTTTGCAGGTGTAAGGCTTCTCTCCAGTGTGAATTCTCATGTGCCTTTTAAGGTTTTCTTTTAGAGTGAAACTTTTTCCACACTGTAAACAAGTTAAATAACTTCTTGTTCCCATCTTTTGAGCTCTTTTTTGTTTAGAAATCTTTTCAGACTCGAAGAAACAAAAAGAATTTTCTTCAGACACGAAAACATGAAGATTCTCAAACTGATCTTTCTCTTCAGTGTCATTCAGATCTTCTCTCTCTTCTTTTAGCGCTGTTAGGTCCAAGGTGGAAAAACAAAGAAATAAAAGTTAAACCCAGTTTAATGGCACAAAGCAATAAACATCAAAACATGTAGATATGTAATACATGTGTGTTAGATCCTATTCCAGGGTGTCCAAACCTGATCCTGGTCGTCCAGTACCCTACAGAGTTAAAGCTGGCCGTTATACAATTATTTAAAGAAAATATCATCCTCAAGGGGGTGCTACGGGGAACGATTATACCTACACTGCCATGCTGAGGGGAGTGCATGCTATTAGAGTGAGCACTAAGTACCAACTTCCTTAAGTTTTAAGGAAATTGTCCCTGGGATGTTAGTGACGGCTGTCAGTGACGTTATCCCCCTCGGCCAAATGCCCGAGCTGTTACCCACTTAACTGCATGGGGTCAGAAGGCTGGACCCAGGGTAGAGCTCCAGGCTTGGAATAAAGATACCTAGGATAACCTAGACCTGCCTTTCATGTAGGAGCTACCACTAGCTCTGAATGGGTCCGTACCCTCAGGAACTGACTCACAGAACAAGGGAAGTAGTTCCTGTGGACTCTGCCTCAACACGTCCAATGTAGCAGATGGTCAGGAGGTATCTGCGATGACACCTAAGTGAAGTTGGACCCAAGGAGACCGGGATTTTAAACCATCTCAGAAAAGGTAACGAAGTCTAGCGTGTAACCTATACCATACAGGACTTTAGAATAGTGTACAAAGACTTGGTGCGCACTTACCACTCTTGTGGATTTTAGAAAGTGCCCAGAGACTAGTGTGCACACTTACCATAACATGGATTTGAGAAAGGTGTGCCAGAGAGGTCACACTCGACAGGGCTCCAGATGGTTGTCACATGACGTGCAACACCAGGGGTCAACCCTCACTGTGAGGGGAGCAATACTGCACCCAACCAGGACAGGCAGTTCACAAACTGCTAATCGACTAATGGTATTACCATGGAGCTAGACTTGACCATCTTTCCAACAGTGGATATAGAGGAGGACAGGCCCCTAACCCCGAGAGACAGGGAGGAACACTTGACCCGCCAAGAGGTGGTGCTCTATAAGTGACCTCTCCGCAGAAATGCCATTATCCATGAGGCTTCAGAAGTGGGAATCAACCTGGACATTGGAAAGGACAGGCTCCTAACCCTGAGGGACAGGGAAGAAAACCTTACCCAGCAGACTCTGCAAGACCAGGAAGCCTGAGAAATGTTACCCCTCAAAGTCAACACTCAAGGGAGCTGATTTTGCTTATTCCTCACCACATACACAGCTCGAGCCATATGAAAGCTGCGGCTATCAGAACGTGCCTTTTCCACAAGAAACAAGGAATGAATGCGGTCCCTCAGGAGCTGAAAGGGCTTGCTCTTCACCACACACAAGCCGTTATTTTAAAACCTCAGGTGAGAGAACATACACTCAGACAAAAAGTCAAAGATGTTGTTCTATCGACACCCCTTTATACTGTGGTCGCACCGGTAGTGACGCATCGGTAGCGACGAGTCATAGGCTGTTGCCAGCCAAACCCATTGTCATTTTTGTATGTATTCTTCATACATGAGTCACACTGATTCACTGATGTAGTAGTGGTGGGCCGTTATCGGCGTTAACGTGCTGCGTTAACATGAGAGTCTTATCGGGCGATAAAAAAATATAGCTTGGTCTATACCAAGTGGGTCGCGGGAGATTTTCTATGGGTCGCCAAGTCGAGCACTATTTTTCAGTGTGCTATATACTCTTGATTAAAATTTATATGTGTAGTTCACCTATTAGCTGCACGAGGGAGCTCGTCGTTTTTTTTTTGTTGTTGTTCTTTAGCTGTGCTCTGCACTCATAGATTAAAGAATTCTAAAAAAACAAGCAGGCCCATCTCTACCATTAGCCGGGTAAACTGCCTTGATTTGGTGAAACAATGATGATAAGGACTGGTGCACTTAAACATTACTCTTGTTCTGCCTGACCAACATAAAAAAATAAAAAATAAAAAGGCATGTTTCTGATAGCTCTGAAGGTTCATATTACTATTGTTCTAAAGATGGTTTGCATACATATTTTTGTTTTGAGAGGAAAAAATGAGAGCCTGTCATACTGTGCACTTTAGAAAATGTGTATATTATGCTAGTGAGGATAAACAAAGTGAGATGACCTGTTAACCATTCCTGAAAGCATGTAAGCATTGAAAGCATTTTGCCTCAAAGTATCTTACTTGAGTAAATGTGGTCACAGTGGGTATGAATTTAATGTTCATATGTGACCCTGGACCACAAAACCAGTCATAAGGTTAAATTTTACAAAACTGAGATGTATACATCATATGAAAGTTCAATAAATAAGCTTTCTATTGATATACAGTTTGTTAGGATTGGATTATTTGGCCGAGATACATCTGTTGGAAAATCAGGAATCTGAGGATGCAAAAAAATCAAAATCCTGAGAAAATCTCCTTTAAAGTTCTCCAAATTAGGTTCTTAACAATGCATATTACTAATCAAAAATTACATTTTGATACATTTATAGTAGGAATTTTACAAAAAAATCTTCATGGAACATGATCTTTACTTCATTTCCTAATGATTTTTGGCATAAAAAAAATCAATAATTTTGACCTATACAAAGTATTTTTGGCTATTGCTACAAATATACCCCAGCGACATAAGACTGGTTTTGTGGTCCAGGGTCACATATTATTCTGGTAGATGTGCAAAGCATTGAATGTTATATGAAAGGCATGCATTGATTCTGTCTGGTTTTATTGATGATAGGAAGAAAAACAAATGACTAACTGCCCTATTTTGCACTTTTTTCTCATTAAGCATAAATTGTGAACACTGTAATGATGAGAATATGAAAACAATGAGATGCCCTGTCAACTCTTCCTTTCTCATTTCACCTCTGCATTTTACTTATTGTCAACAACAGGTAAATAAAAAAATGTGCTTTGTCAAATATCTGTATCTCTTTTAAATAGTTAAGTGGAAGCTTAACTGACCTTAAAAATGGTTATACATATTTTGTTATTGCATAAATTCTCTTCGTGATATATGAACTATATGGGCCTAATGTTTATTGGGTCACAAGGATTTATTGACTTTAAAATGTGGGTCCCCAGAAAAAAAGTTTGGGAAACACAGGTCTATACTACGCAAGCTATGATGACTTTCACCTTTATAGTTCAGTGCGGATGTACACCTAGCCGAATTGCACTGTAGAAGGCGAGAACGAGTCTTCAAACCTGTGTGTATGCCTACTGTGGAATTACCACTTCGAAGAGACGTGCTAATGGATGCAGCTATGAAGCCGCCGGGTTTGCTTCAGGGCAGATGCGTTGCTAGACCCTTTTTACTTGCTAGACCTTTTTACACATACCCCAGTGAAAATCTGCTGTGCCCCAGTAAAATCTCAAAATTGAGTTATAATTTACTTTAATAATCCCGAAATAAAGACATTAAACTATATGCAACAACTGAATTGACGCATTTTGGAAACAGGGGATGAAAACCCCTGGTCAAATCGCCACCTGGCTTGAGAAACCCGTTCTCAAAGACTTGCTTGTAGTCATTATTTGGGTAGCACACATATTCTGAATGTCTTCGGCAGAATTTAAATTAGCCATTTTAATCTAGATTAATTCCAAGATTACAGAGAGATTAATCTAAATTAAAAAAATTAATCTATACCCACCACTAATATGTAGTATATATGCCAGTTAAGTATGTAGCGCTGTAATTCTGCCACATACACTAAAAAAAGGAGACATTGGCTAATGACAACATCGTTTTAGAAAATATATATGGCATTACAGATGGTGTCTTTTTTGGACTACTGTCAAAGCACTCAGCAAAAAGATGGATGCAGTCATAAAAGAAAAGTAAAAAATAAAAGAAATCATGCTGGATATTCACACCGGAAGTATACATGATAACCTGATTTTCTCCGGCATCCCCAAACACCCTTGCTGGGTGGAAACATTATGCTTTGCGAGTGTTAAAGAGACGATGGACAGGGCCATGTACCATCATATCTTGGGTGAGAACCATTGAAAATGGGTATTCCAGCAATGACTCAAAACACACAGCCAAATCGACAAATGAGTGGCTCAAGAAGAAGCACATTAAGGCCTGGTTTCACAGACAGGGCTTAGACTAAGCCAGGATTAAGTCATAGTTCAATTTAAGAGACATTTAAGTCATTTTTATAAATATGAGTTAGAATAAAACTGTCACGGGTGCGTGCAGGAGTTGACGAGACGGACGACAGGAATTACAAAATACAATATATTTAATATAAATCTTCGACTGGAACAAGGCAGGAACAAGTCAGGAACATCACACACATCTATTCACACAGAAGGACCGACAGGGAACTGAAATCAAACACATGCTTATAAAGACAGACTAATTACGGGGACACAGGTGATACAGATGACAAGGACTAAACCAAAGCAGACAGATTAACGGGGGGAGACAATGGGAGAAACCAAATACATGACATGACTAAGACATAAACTGACAGAACTGTAACATTACGCCCCCCTCCGGAAAGGCGCGTCCTCGCGCCGTAGAAAAAACGAAAAAACGAGAGGGGCGGAAAACCAGGAAAACAGAGTCAATAAGGGAGGGGGCTCCGGCGGAGGACGCAACCCCCGGAGGAGGACCAGAACACAAGTCCAGGAAACAAAAAGGATAGTCCAAGGGGGCGACGACGGTGGGAGGAGCCAGGGAACACACAGGAGGGACCTGGAGCAGGGGAGCAGGACCCAGATCGCAGCCAGGATGACGGCCCACGGAGGAGCCGACGGAGGGAGGAGCCATGGTGGAGGACGGACCGCCGACTCCGTGGGGCCGACCGACAGAGGCAGAGCAGCTGGCAGAGGAACCCGAGGCGGAGATGGAGAGCCGAAGATCCAGGGCGACACCGCGGATCCGGAGGGCCAAGGCGGAACGGGCTCTGGCGGCCGAGGCGGAGGCGGAGTCCCGGAGATCCGCGGCGGAGCCGGAGCGACAGAGGATGGAGGCTGTGCCCGCAGGAAGGAGGAGTCCCAAGGAGCCGGTGGGACGGCGTGACGAGGCGCAGCCGGAGGAGCAGAGTCCTGAGGATCCGATGGGGTGACGACTGACCAGGGCGGAGCCGGAAAGACGATGGAGCCCGGTGGAGCTGGTGGACCGACGGGCGACGGTGGAGAGGAGGGCGCTGAGAGCCGTGGTGGAGCCGCAGGGTCGGAGGACCGAGGTGGAGGTCTGGATTCGGAGGCTGGAGGCGGAGCTGAGGGAACCTCCAGCCTTGCCACCGAAGTGAGCAGGCATCCCTGCGGCGAGCCCACTGCAGAGATGGTGGGCTGAGGGTGAGCAAGGGGACTGACTGCTGACTTGGGGAACTTAGGACGGCTGGGCGGAACCAGCGGGAACTCAGGGCGGCTGGGCGGAACCAGCGGGGACTCAGGGCGGCTGGGCGGAACCAGCGGGAACCAGGCAGATTCGGACAGATGAGGGCGGGTGGGAGGGAAGTCAATGCGCGTCAGTGGCTCAGAGAAAAAGTCTATTAAATCCGGCGTGTCAATATCCACAGTCTCAGAAACAAAGTCAATTAAGTCCCCAGAGATATCCAGCTCACCCCCAGCGGAGTTGCAGTGGGCAGGGCTCTCCATTTCCCTCCCTAGCTCCACGTCGCAATCCACCGTCAGAGATGTGGAATCCGACTCACGCACCTGATCAGCCGGAGAGGACTCTGGCTCTGTCGCTTGCGGCTCTAGTCCTGCATCCGCGGTGCGCTCGGGTTCCCACTCTGCATGTCGGGGCGATGGTTGGCTGCTCTCTGGGTTGTGAGCGGGGCTGACGTCCACCTCAATGAAATCGACAGTCCAGGAAGATCCATTGGACGCCAGCACCCACTCGACGAATCCGGCAAAGCTCTCTCGAGGACCCTCCCCGGACAGCTGCATCTTGATATGGTCATTAAGTCCGTGGTGGAAGAACGTGCACAGGCAGCTGTCCGGGTAGTGAGTTGATGGAACGAGAAACAGAAAGTCTCTGGTGTGGTCCTCGAGAGAGCGTCTCCCCTGCTTCAGGAGAATGATGGCAACGTTGGGGTCATCCATGAGGAAAAAATTATAAAACAAACACTGATACAAAAACGAAAAATAAACGCAGGGAAAGACGCCAGGTACACTTTTGTTGGTCGGTCCTTATGTCACGGGTGCGTGCAGGAGTTGACGAGACGGACGACAGGAATTACAAAATACAATATATTTAATATAAATCTTCGACTGGAACAAGGCAGGAACAAGTCAGGAACATCACACACATCTATTCACACAGAAGGACCGACAGGGAACTGAAATCAAACACATGCTTATAAAGACAGACTAATTACGGGGACACAGGTGATACAGATGACAAGGACTAAACCAAAGCAGACAGATTAACGGGGGGAGACAATGGGAGAAACCAAATACATGACATGACTAAGACATAAACTGACAGAACTGTAACAAAAACATTAATGGTGTGTATCTTGAGACAAAACAAAGGCACTGATATATTTTAGGATTAGTCAGTGCAAGTTTCTTTCAGCTGCTCAGACTTGAATTTTAGTCTGGGACTAGGCTTAAGCATTTTCTGTGAAACCGGGGGTAAGGTTTGTAGTATCTTAGCCAGTCTCCAGACCTTAATCCCATAGAAAATCTGTGGAGGGAGCTGAAGGTTCGAGTTGCCAAATGTTAGCCTTCGAAACCTTAACATCTTGGAGAGGATCTGGAAAGAGGAGTGAGACAAAATTCCTCCTGAGATGTGTGCAAACCTGGTGGCCAACTAGAAAAAAAATCTGACCTCTGATATTGCCAAAAAGGGTTTTGCCACCAAGTACTAAGTCATGTTTTTCGAAGGGATCAAATACTTATTTCACATTAAAATGTAAATCAACTTATAACTTTTATAAAATGAGTTTTTCTGGATTTTTTTGTTGTAATTCTCTCTCTCACTGTTAGGAAAAACCTATTAACATTATTGACTGATTATTTCTTTGTCAGTGGGCAAACGTACAAACTCAGCAGGGGATCAAATAATTATTTTCCCCACAGTACTAATTTTGACATTTAGGCCACTCAGAAAGCATAGTTCATTAAATCTTGAGTATTAAATTCATGTGATAGACAGAGAGAGATCAGGGCAAAATAGAGACTGAAAAGGAATATGGAAGTGAAGGTACAGTTCAGGAGATGTTGCATAGCCTAACAATTTAAACATTTTTGAAATGGCCATACAAAAATATGGTTTTCCGTTTTTCAGAGATTGTTGTGGGTGTATGGGATGGCCTGAGTGTGAGGTGAGATTTCCTGGCCTGAAATTTTGTCCCCTTGGGCTCCAGCTTCAGGGAGCTAAGGTAGGGAGTTAGTGTTAGTATAGCACTGCAAACTAACGCCGGTTTCACACTGCAGAAGCAGCGCGCATCCATTGGGCTTTCACACTGGCAACGTTTGTCGCGCGCAGCTTGTGTACTGCAAATACAGACGAGTATCGTTCATTCGGTCACGCATTTCAGGTGTTCTCCGACAACTGTCTGTCATGTGCATTGAATTGTGATATGGTTGTATGTTGTAGATTTCAGTAGCAAATGAGAAACGCTAAAATATTGAATATATTTTTAGACAAAGGTCTTAATGATTACCAGTTTGGTTTAAGATGATTAAAGTTTTTCAATAACAAAAAGAATATGTAAAAGTATGGTATTTGGGGTACAAATCACCCCAGCTGTTGGGGCTAAAGGCACAATAATTTACAAGATAAGTAATAGATGACTGACTTTTAAATTTGTTGACTCATATGGTATATATCGAGTGAAATCGAGTGAAATTAAAACATTCTTTTGTACACCAGGCTGTCCTAGAGCTAAATAAGATCCATGTAAAATGAAAGCTCCAGTGTTTTTTTTTTTCTTGATTATATTGAATGTTTTTTGTAAATTGTGTTCTGTCTGTTTGTAAAGAGTGACAACATACTGTTACGCAAGAAAAATTTCAGATTCGGTCTTCAGAACGGTCTTTTTGCATTTCAGTTTTCACATACACTAGTCCATATCGCGATTTGAATTAAGTGACTGACCAACATTTGATTTATGAATCCAAAAAACGACGAATTTACGTGGCATTTCGCTATAGTAGATTCGGTTTTTATGAATGGAGGACGACGCGATCCCGTCTGTGTTTTGGCGGAGGAGACGTAAACGCGCGACCATATTCTACAGTGTTCGGTATACATCCGCGTTAAACTATCAAGGTGAAAGTCATCATAGCTTGCGTAGTTTAGACCCAGCTCCCAACCCAAATTTGAGAATAGATTAACGGCAATATTTTTTTTATCGCGCGATAAGAGTTTCACGTTAACGCAGCACGTTAACGCCGATAACGGCCCACCACTAGTGATTACTCACATTTCAATCTTTGCTTTGCACAAAATAAGTAATTTTCTTACTTTTGCATAATTAGCCAAAGTGCTAGAATTAAATGGTTTTAATATTTGAAGCAAATATTGGGTTTAATGTTACAAAATTGATAATATATACACCGATACATATTGTTTCTGTTAATTCTATATTATTGTTACAATCTTAATGCATGATGTCATTATAACAACTGGCCAGTGTGAAAGCAAGATATTCAGTGTTAGTGTTTGTCATGTGATCAACACTTCTGTCCGGTGTCTCAACATTTCTACACTCCTGTGATATTATTCATGAATACAATTCATTTCAGATTTGAGAATAAAAACCAACCTGTTTGTTCATCAGTATCTTCATGTTTGACTCTGAATGCTTCTTCAATCTTCATGTCTTCACTCTCCTCTTTAATAAACACCATCTTTGTTTGTTCCTCAATATCGTCATGCTTGAATGTTTCTTCAATCTTAATGTCTTCACTCTCCTCTTTAATAAAATCCATTTTTATGTGTCTCTGTTGATCCTCCAGGAGTTTTTCTGTGTGTTTGTACACTTTGTCCTGTTTAAGATGAGAATAATTAATAGAAAGAAAAATCAAAGCAAACTAAATCATTGGGTGCGTCTCAATCAGCTCCTAGTTCAGTAGTCAGTGCACTAGTAAGACAGTCAGAATGTATATAAAAAGTATAAAATACATACAAATTACACAGATACATTTTAATGCATCAGTTAACCTCTCGAAAAACTGGCCAGTAATGGTATTTCATGAAGCGTGTTACAGTTAATTTTTGTTAGATAATAAACAGTTATACTGTAATTGCAGTTAGATAATGTGAGAAACACTGTAATAGTGGCCATAACCAGATACTAGCTGTCATATTTTTAAGTTTTTAGTCTTTCTTTCTCTCCCTGTAGGAGGTTGAATGCGTTTCAGTAAAGACTGCATTCAAGAAACACGATAAAAATGTATGCTGAATGCAATTGGTTTATTTTCATCTTTTCTATTATGTTAAGTGCCATATTTGCTTGCCTTTTATAATATTCACTTAGGTTGTATATTTGAATATGATAAAATAAAACGAGTAAATTACTTTCTATTATTTAACATTAAATCATTAAATTGAATGAGTGTTTCTCATGTCCAAATACACATTCAACTGTATTTAACCTTAAATATTACACTAACTATAATATAAATACTATATTAGAAAATGTTATATTTCAAATGGTCAGGATCATTATTGCACATATTATTTAGTACATAAAACTCCTGCAAATATTAACTGAATATGACTGAACTATATATTAAAATAATTAAATTGAATAAAAGTTACCCTTAAGGTGTTTGGTCACATTTGACTGCCAAAGAGTATGAGAACATATTAATGATGTCTCTTTATCACTCCCCAGAATAAAATGCGATTGTAAAGCGTATTCAGAGTAGTTATCAATACACAATCAATGCACATTATGTGTTAATACTTAATAATTACTCCAAATTGCTGCAAATATAGTAAAACCGCTGTCTATCCTACTTAAACCCATTCAAACACATTGAAAGCGCGGAGTTGTTTGGAACTATTGAGAGCTCCATGAACCACGTGACCGCGCGGCGGCGAGATCAAAGAGTGTCGCAACTCTGATTCTAAACGGCTCTGGTGTTTGTTGTTGTCGTTTGTAGTCCGCGTGCCGCTGAATCGAATCACTGAATCATTTCACAAATTATTTGATTCAAATGATTCCGATTCTCAGTTTCTCTCATCACTTCTTATCACTCGATTGATTCACGCACCTTCTCTGTTACTAAAGGCTAATGTTTTTTTTAAGTAACACTAAATAAATCATTACAACTTTATATTTAACAATAACGGATGTATTTATTTTACATAGCATGTAAATGTTTTAATTGATATAATAGTGTGCATTAGTTTAAAAACTTTAAAACCACAAACCTTTCTTCAGGTCACTCACAACAGATGAGGAGCGCGCAGCTTTATGACGTCACATCACCAGAGCAAAATAAAAGTCCCGTTCGTGCACTGCTCTCTAGAATCACAAACACACATAATAGAAATGTTGTATATAGAAAAAAAGTTCGTACCCATGTATGGTGATGCTTTTCTTAAGTTATTAACATCGTAAATCTTGGAATACTTTTCTCTACTTTTTTTATTTAATGTACATTTAAAACACTATTGTTATGTCACACATTAGTTTATTTTTTAGCACCATCTTGTGGCAGTTTGGTGTAACAACAAAGAACATTGATAATTATGAGCTATTTTCTTAGTGGTTGATTTAAACCATGTGACTCTTAGGTTAGAGGTTAACCAGGAAGCAATTGCAGTGTTCTACATTCTTTCCATGCAATTGTCCAGGACGTTTCTTTACTCTGTTTCCTTTAAGTTTGTGCCTTAGAAAGGCTTTGCCTGTAAGTATGCTATCTTTCTTTAGTGTTTGAATGAATGTATATGCATATACAAATGTGAAATTCATAAGTTAGAGTTTAAAACGAACTACTTTTCAGTAATAACGATACTAAGCAGAGCATTACTTCAGGCCTTTGTTATATTTGTTCAGACAACATTATAAATAATGTAAATTCATTTGCACATATTTGTGAACCCTCTGTAACAAGACATTTGTAATTGTATGTTTCAGTTTTACAAAATAGAAGAGAATAAAAACGGAAGAGGAAAGAACATAACAGTAAAACGTTCAACTTTACTTCTGCGTCTGCCCTTCTTCTGACTTCTGACTGTTAGCTATCTGTCAGTTTTGCGTAGAGGAAACACGCATCTAGGACAGAATAGTAAAAAGGCATCCATACGACAGGCACTACGGTTCAAGGAAAGCAAACTCCACCTCCATTATTCCCTACTCATCATCACGTCTTACACTTCTAGACAGTATCGGCGATACATGATGTCGGAGAAAGCTACAGAGGTTGAGGAAGCTACAGAGCAAAGCCAAGCATTAGAAACAAGATCCATAGCCTCTGTTTCAAGTAATAGATCAAAAAGCTCATCAGCTAGTGTAGCTGCCGCCAAAGCTCGTGCTAAGTTGGAAGCTGCACGGGCCAAGGCTGAATTCCTTAAAAAAGAATCTGAAATCTTAATAGAAAAGGCTCAACTAAAGGTGACAGAGGCTCGCATGGAAGCATCCTTAGCAGCACTAAAGCAAGAGAGTGAGGTAGCAGCAGCCCTCGCTGAGGCGAAAGTGTTGGAGGCAGCAGCAGAAAGTGAGCTTGGAGAAAGGATTTCCGATGTAAAAGAGATTTCTGATCGCACTCATGACTATGTCATGCATCAGTCCCAACTCAAGTTAGCGCTACCTGTTGGAGACGAACCACATCAATCACCTATAGAGCCCATTGTCCATGTGTTGGAGTCAGAAACACCACCAAGGCAGCATCGCTTTATGGCTAGTGATGTCAGAGATTTCTACAATAAACCTGATACTGAGAATATGACGCAGCGGCCTCAGAGGTCAGTGCAAACCCCTTGCCATAAATTCCAGGTGCCGCCATTCACCTCTTCACCGTATAAAACAACACCACAGCCATCATTCAATAACGACGCCAATGTGAGTGAGATAGCCAGGTATTTAGCACGCAGAGAGCTCATTAATTCGGGTCTTTTCAAGTTTGACGATCGTCCTGAGAATTATTGGGCGTGGAAGTCATCTTTCTTCAACGCGATTGAAGGGTTACATCTGTCAGCCACTGAGCAGTTAGACCTTCTCTCGAAATGGCTGGGAGAACAGTCTTCACATCATGTGCGAAGGATTCGAGCTGTGCATACGAGTAACCCAGACACAGGCTTAAGAAGGGCTTGGGAACGTTTGGAAGATTGTTATGGCTCTTCAGAGATCATAGAAAAATCTCTCTTTGACAGAATCGACAGCTTTCCTAAGATAGGCAATAGAGATGTGAAAAAGCTTCGGGAACTCGGCGACCTTCTACAGGAAGTAGAGTCTGCAAAACAAGAAGGCTATCTACATGGACTTTTCTATCTTGACACTGCTCGTGGTGTAGCTCCCATTGTGGAAAAGTTACCTTATAATCTGCAAGAGAAGTGGATGACTCAAGGTTCCCAGTATAAAATTACACATCAAGTCGCCTTTCCCCCATTCTCATTTTTCTGTGATTTTGTCTGCAGAGAGGCTCGAACGCGCAATGATCCAAGTTTTGCTCTGTCTTACGGAATACATAATGTGCTGAAGCTGGAGCAGCCAGTGAAGAAACAAGCGAAAAGCCAAATCTATACTCACAAGACTGAAGTCTTCTCAGGAGCTGAGACTCAAACATGCAGCTCAAATGGTGAATTGGAGGATGTGGATAAAACCTGTCCAATTCATAAGAAGCCACACCCTCTCAAACGTTGCAGAGGTTTTAGGATTAAACCTTTAGAAGAGCGCAAAACTTTCTTAAGAGAGAAAGGGGTTTGTTACAGGTGTTGTGCTGCTACCACTCATCTGGCCAGAGACTGTAAAGCATCTATTAAGTGTAAGGAATGTGGCAGTGAGGCTCATGTTGCAGCACTTCACCCAGGACCGCCATCTTTAATCTTACCCGAGCACGGCGGGGAGAGAGGGATAGATGAAGCTCAACCTGATGTCACTTCCAAGTGTACCGAGGTTTGCGGTTACGGTAAAAGCTCACGGTCTTGCTCTAAGATTTGTCTGGCCAAGGTCTACCCAGAGGGCCGTCCAAAAGAAGCAATCATGCTTTATGTGGTCATGGATGACCAAAGCAATAGATCACTTGCGAGAAGTGAATTCTTCAACTTGCTGCATGTGAAGGGAGAATGCTCAGCATACACCTTACGCACCTGTGCAGGTGTGACAGAGACGGCGGGGAGAAGAGCCACAGGTTTCATTATAGAGTCTTTAGATGGAGTGACGAAATTGAAATTACCCACTCTGATCGAATGCAACAACATGCCGGATGACAGGGATGAGATACCAACACCTGATGCAGCACTCTGTCATTCGCATCTAAAGCCCGTCGCCCATTGCATCCCTCCTTTGGATCCAGGAGCCCAAATTCTTCTTCTTTTGGGTCGCGACATCCTACAAGTTCATAAAGTACGGGAGCAACGTAATGGACCTAGTAACGCACCCTATGCACAAAGGCTAGACCTAGGCTGGGTCATAGTAGGGGACGTCTGCTTGGGATCAGTACACAGGTCAGCATCACTTAGTACCTACCGTACTCACGTACTTGATAATGGACGTCCATCTCTACTCCCTCCATGTCCCAATAAAATCAGAGTCAAAGAGAAGTTTGACATCAAGCCTCTGCTTGAGGTATCTTTGGGGTGCGACACATTTGTTTTCGATGACTATGCCGTAGGAGATACTATCTTCAAGAGGTCAAAGGATGACAACAAAGTTGGATTGTCTATTGAAGATAGATGCTTTCTGGAAATCATGGATAGAGAGATGTTCATGGATGAAAGCAATAGTTGGGTCGCACCACTCCCGTTCAGGACACCTCGCCAGCGACTCCCTAATAATAGAGAGCAGGTATTAGCCCGCCTAACCTCTCTTTTGCGCACACTGGAGAGAAAGCCTGAGATGAAGTCTCATTTTGTTGCCTTCATGCAGAACATCTTCGATCGTGACCATGCTGAAGTAGTCCCTCCTCTTCGAGAAGGCCAAGAATGTTGGTATTTACCTATTTTTGGAGTGTACCACCCGCAGAAACCTGGTCAAATCCGAGTTGTCTTCGACTCCAGTGCGCAAACACAGGGTATCTCCTTGAACGATGTTCTTCTCTCGGGTCCAGACTTAAATAATAGCCTCTTAGGTGTCTTACTGCGTTTCAGAAGAGAGCTGGTCGCTGTAACTGCGGACATCGAACAGATGTTTCACAGCTTCGTTGTGAAAGAGGAAGATAGAGACTTCCTTCGTTTCTTCTGGTTTAAGGATAACGACACCAGCAAAGAGATCATCGAATATCGCATGAGAGTGCACATATTCGGAAATAGTCCATCTCCGGCTGTAGCTATATATGGACTCCGACGCGCAGCAGCGTATGGTGAACAGGAGTGTGGTTCAGATGCCAGACACTTTGTAGAGAGGGAATTCTACGTCGATGATGGACTTCTGTCAAAGCCTACTGCTGAAGGAGCTATTGACCTGCTGACACGAACTAAGGAGATGCTAGCTACTTCGAATCTGAGACTGCACAAGTTTGCCTCTAATAGTAAAGAAGTAATGAATGCATTCCCGGTTGAAGATCATGCAAAGGGGTTTAAAGATCTCAACTTGGATGTTGACCCTACTCCCATTCAACGTAGTCTCGGACTTTGCTGGGATGTGAAGAGAGACACATTCACCTTTCAGGTAACCGATATCAAGAAACCTTTTACTCGTAGAGGAATACTTGCTACTGTAAACAGTCTCTTCGACCCACTCGGGTTCGTAGCCCCTATCAGTATCGAAGGGAAATTCTTGTTAAGAGAACTTTCAGGTGAAGCCCTTGATTGGGACTCTCCTCTCCCTGAAGATAAAGAAGAAGCATGGGAGCGCTGGAGAAAATCATTACAAGATCTCAAAGAGCTGGAGATTCCAAGACCGTATGTGGAGAGTACCCTCTCTACAGCTCTGAGAAGGGAACTACATGTTTTCTCAGATGCTTCTGTCAGAGCGATAGCAGCAGTGGCATATCTTCGTGTCATCAGTGAGAAAGATGTATGTCATACTGGGTTCGTCCTAGGAAAGGCGAAGTTGGCTCCACAAGCTGCTCATACAATTCCGAGATTGGAATTGGGAGCTGCGGTTTTAGCTGCTGAGTTAGCAGAGACAATCATGGATGAGCTGGACTTCTCTCTAGATGCTGTGGAGTTTTACACGGATAGCAGAGTCGTCCTTGGATATATCTATAACCAGTCGAGACGTTTCTACGTGTACGTTGCCAATAGAGTACAACGTATCAGGAAGGTGTCAAGCCCAACACAGTGGCATTATATCTCCACAAAGCATAACCCTGCAGACCATGCCACTCGCTCTGTACCAGCAGATTTGTTGGGCACCACCACTTGGCTTACAGGACCTGCCTTTCTGTTACAAGGTGAACAAAGTCCATCTTCGGAGGAGAAGAGGTTTGATCTCATCGAGCCAGACTCAGACATAGAGGTTCGCTCTCTTGTCACTACTCTCTCCACTAATGGTTCTTACCTCAAATGCCAACGCTTTGAGCGATTCTCTTCTTGGAGGTCCCTAGTCAGAGCCATTGCTTCCCTTATTCACATTGCCCAGGCTTACAAGGCAAATGATCATCACAATACCTGTAGATCATGGCACCACTGCTCAAAGCCTCGCTCAGTGGAAGAACTGATACAAGCAGAAGCAGTCATAATAAAGGGTGTGCAGAGAGAAGCCTACAAAGAAGAACTTACCTGCATTGTCGAGAGAAATGACATCCCAAGGAACAGTCCTCTGAAAAAGCTGAGCCCTTATCTGGACGATGGAGGGTTTCTCAGGATAGGAGGTCGGCTTAAAAATGCAACACTGGATCTTAATGAGAAGTTTCCTTTGATTATTCCAGGCCGCAGTCATGTTGCGAGATTGCTTGTAGAGCATTACCATGATCGAGTCAAGCACCAGGGTCGCATGTTCACTGAATCCGCTATCCGCAGTGCAGGGTATTGGATTGTAGGTGCCAGGAAGCTTATCAACAGTATCCTACACAAGTGTGTCATATGCAACAAGCTTCGTGGGAATGTAACTGAGCAGAAGATGGCAGATCTACCCATCGATCGCTTGAGCACTGAACCACCATTCACGTACATTGGTCTCGATGTTTTTGGACCATGGACAGTCGTTGCAAGGCGCACACGAGGAGGACAAGCTCAAAGCAAAAGATGGGCTGTCCTTTTCACTTGTATGGCCACTCGTGCAATACACATCGAGGTGATCGACTGCATGGACTCGTCCACCTTTATAAATGCCTTGAGAAGGTTTTTTGCTTTGCGAGGACACGCAAAACAGATCCGTTCTGACTGTGGGACCAATTTTGTAGGAGCCTGTAAGGAGCTGGAAATTGTGCTAGCTGACTCTCAAGAGCCTAACGTGAAGAAGTACCTTAGTGGAGAAGGTTGCACATGGGTCTTCAATCCTCCCCACGCGTCCCACATGGGAGGTGCCTGGGAGCGGATGATAGGAGTTTCCAGGCGAATACTGGATGCCATGCTTCAACAGATTAGTCCTTCTTGTTTGACACATGAAGTGTTGTCTACTCTGATGCCAGAGGTCACAGGAATTGTTAACTCAAGACCTCTTGCTCCTATTTCCACAGACCCGGACTCACCCTTCTTGTTGACGCCAGCTATGCTTCTAACTCAAAAGGGTCACACTCTCCTCCCACCTCCTGGTGACTTCGAGGAAACCAATCTCCATAGACAGCAATGGAGACGAGTACAACATCTCGCCAACACTTTCTGGAACCGATGGAGGCGTGAATACCTCGCAACACTGCAAAGCCGAAGCAAATGGCAAAAGGAACAACGAAACTTAAAAGAAGGTGATGTAGTCCTTCTTAAGGATGTTCAAGCCAAGCGCAATGAATGGCCTATGGCTCTTGTAACCAAGACTTTCCCCAGCGGGGACACAAAGGTGAGAACAGTCGAACTGAGAGTTGCAAGGAATGGGACAATCAAGACGTTCCTTAGACCTATATCAGAAACAATTCTTCTCATGCCAGTAGAGGACTGAAACTTCGAGGTATTTTTCTGTCGACATTCCCTGTGTCATAGCTGATAATATAGTGGTATCTGAACAATACCAGGCGGGGAGTGTTATGTCACACATTAGTTTATTTTTTAGCACCATCTTGTGGCAGTTTGGTGTAACAACAAAGAACATTGATAATTATGAGCTATTTTCTTAGTGGTTGATTTAAACCATGTGACTCTTAGGTTAGAGGTTAACCAGGAAGCAATTGCAGTGTTCTACATTCTTTCCATGCAATTGTCCAGGACGTTTCTTTACTCTGTTTCCTTTAAGTTTGTGCCTTAGAAAGGCTTTGCCTGTAAGTATGCTATCTTTCTTTAGTGTTTGAATGAATGTATATGCATATACAAATGTGAAATTCATAAGTTAGAGTTTAAAACGAACTACTTTTCAGTAATAACGATACTAAGCAGAGCATTACTTCAGGCCTTTGTTATATTTGTTCAGACAACATTATAAATAATGTAAATTCATTTGCACATATTTGTGAACCCTCTGTAACAAGACATTTGTAATTGTATGTTTCAGTTTTACAAAATAGAAGAGAATAAAAACGGAAGAGGAAAGAACATAACAGTAAAACGTTCAACTTTACTTCTGCGTCTGCCCTTCTTCTGACTTCTGACTGTTAGCTATCTGTCAGTTTTGCGTAGAGGAAACACGCATCTAGGACAGAATAACTATACTTTCTGTTTTTATATCTTGCCATTAAATTCACATAAAACAAGTTAATGCTGCTGTATCAAGTTTTTAATAATATTTGCTGTTTTGTCTTATTTTCTTAGGTTGGTCTGGTGAAGGTGTAGACATACTGTGCGGTAGAGAGACAGATGTGACTGTGGTGACCGACGTGAAGTTTTCGTGGAAGAGGACGGGGCTGAAATCCAAAAAATGTGTGCAAGGCAACATGTAAGTCATTGTTTTTATATATATTTTTTTACAGCTGTCATGAGTAATATGATTTGTGTTTCATTTTTACTTAGTGTACTTTTTGTTAATAATTTTTAAAATTGGTGAGTTCGCTGGGTGCATTGTGCATTTAAAGGCCGGGTCGGACAACGTTAAATTTCAAGGCAGACATCTGGAAACACGGAGCGTCACTGTGGAGGATGCCGGCGGAAAGATTCGACTGCAGTTGTTGGAACCACACATTGGTGTCGTGTTTTTTGGAAAGACTAATAAATTCTGCAACTTAAGCATGAGGGAGTTTAATGGTGAGTTTTTTCCATACGTCAGACGACCTATATATGTATAATTCCTCTATGATTTTTTTCCCTCCGGAGGAAACAACCAGCTAAGATTGATCAGTACCATGACATCAAAAAAGCAGCATGTGCTTTATTGTCTGTATCTTGTCTGATTCAGCAATTAAGGATAATTCAAAAAATACCACCAGCTTAAAAGTAGTAAGTACTCTGAGTATTTCTTATAGTCATTTGTAATTTTACTTGAGTACTTTTTTTAACACCAGTACTTATACTTGTAAATGAGTACAATTTCAGCAACGTAACGGTACTTGTAATTGAGTATAAATTTTCAGTACAACATATCAGTGTGCAAACACGACTTTTATCGTTTTTTGTTTTTTTCAAAGGTGGGTAGAGTACCCAAAATCTGTACACAAGTAAAAGTACAAGTACTTATGGAAATATTTACTCAAGTAAGAGTAAAAGTAACAGTCTTAATAGTTACTTGAGTAAGGCTGATGATACACTGGGCAACTTTTTGAGCAATGTTGCCGGGCAACTTTGGCAAATGTTGCTGTCAATGGGCAACCAGGTGAGATACAGGGCCCACGATTGATCTAAATTATCCAGATAGAAATCTGTTACCCATTTTCAATGGGAAAGTGCCCAAACAATATTGCAAAAAAAAAAAAGTTGCCCCTTGTATCATCAGCATAAGAGTAAAAAAGTATCCGATGGAAAAAGTACTCAAGTAGCTAGTTACAAGTTACTTCTGATCTGATTGATGTAAGGGATTAATTACATTTAATTTAGCTCAAAGGGAATCGAATATGATTCAATAGGGAATTTGAACAGAATCGCTGTTTTACGGCTGTTCAGAGTCGACCCGCGATTCATTCACAAGCCGTGTAACAGAAACTCTGCAATGGATATTAATATCCAGAATATAGTGAAAACACTATATATTAGCACAGTAGCAAAATCAGCAGTTTAAGACATTAACTTGTAAGCACAAAACACAAGATACTTATATTTTCTAATAAAAATATGATTTTATTGGATAAACCTAACACACAAACTAATCTAACATAAACACACGCATTCACACAGGTTGCAGAAAGAGAAAGTGAGGAAAGAATGAGTTTAAAGGAATGAAAATATGAAGTCCCAAGTTTATAGCAATATGTGCAATTGCTTAGACCTGAACAACCATCAATCACTTAATTAACCCTCGTATTGAGTCTCTCAAAGAGGTTATTAAACTTTATATCAAAATGCACCAGTTCAGTGAGAACCTGGAGGTTGTACTTGCGTTGCCTTTTTCTGTGCCGAGGGAATTCCTTTCGCGAGTCGCTCCAGAAAGGGCCTTCCCGAGGTTACTGATTGGTTGGTTCTGTGGTCCTTTGTGAAGTCTTGGGCGTTGGCTTGGCTGAGGATGCGAGTTGTGTGCTGTTAAAGTTGAGGTCAGCGAAGACGTTTGGGTCGGTCGCGGCTTGCACAAAACTTAACAAGAACACGAAACTCTCAAAGGAAAGAAATAAAAGAATTAAAGTAAAAGACAGGAGTGTAATGATCTCCTCATGTTTCCTTTAGAGGAGCAACTGGCATGCAGGCCAGGCAGCGTCGAAACGCAGCGGCACGAAGCCGTAAGAGATTGAGAGCATAAGAGTAAGGAGTAAGAGAGAGATTTGAGGGTGTCCTGGGTATTTAAACTCAGCTTTTAGACACATCCCAAATGGTGTCTTGACCAATTAGAACATTGTCCTAATTCGGGGTACTGCTGGTTCCTCTTCCCAACCATAAATCACAATGTTATCTTATCAGTCCCGTGGTCCCCAACTTTCCCGCTCTTGGCAAAGTAGAATTTGGATATGATTTTGATAACAAGACTAAAATACATTTTACAAAGAATTGAATTATAGAAACATTTCAAGAATGCAATTTCAAGAATATGTATATCAAACACCAATATAAACCATTAAACTATTCAATAGTTATCAAAGGGGGCATACACAATAAGTGATTAAAACATAATAGACAAATGTTTGAGTTACATATATGATAGGAAATGTGCATAGAAATGATGAGTTGCTCCTAAGTTCTTTAGCACATTTTAGCTGTATACACCGCGTTCCAAATTATTATGCAAATGGTATCTTTCCCTGATTTTTATAATTAGTCAATGCAAATGACAGTCAGTATAATTTTCAAGTAATCAACCATTCGGCTATAATTCAAATTTTATTGAACAAACCTCCTAATGATCACAGTATTTATTTCAAAAATAGAAAAAACTGAAAATGCACTGTTCCAAATTATTATGCACAACAGAGTTAAAACATTTTATAGGTTGTTAAGAACTGAAAACAGGCATTTGCTGAATTTGCAGCATTAGGTGGTCATATTTACTGAAATCAAAAGCTATTTCAATCAAAAACATCCTAACAGGGCAAGTTACATCTTAACATAAGACCCCTTCTTTGATATCACCTTCACAATTCTTGCATCCATTGAACTTGTGAGTTTTTGGAGAGTTTCTGCTTTAATTTGTTTGCAGGATGTCAGAATAGCTTCCCAGAGCTTCTGTTTTGATGTGAACTGCCTCCCACCCTCATAGATCTTTTGCTTGAGGATGCTCCAAAGGTTCTCAATCTGGTTGAGGTCAGGGGAGGATAGTGGCCACACCATGAGTTTCTTATCTTTTATGCCCATAGCAGCCAATGACACAGATGTACACTTTGCAGCATGAGATGCATGAGTGCGTTGTCATGCGTGAAGATGATTTTGCTACGGAAGGCATGGTTCTTTTTTTGTACCATGGAAGAAAATGGTCAGTCAAAAAATCTACATACTTTGCCGAGGTCATTTTCACACCTTCAGGGTCCCTAAAGGGGCCTACCAGCTCTCTCCCTATGATTCCGCCCAAAACACGACTCCACCACCTCCTTGTTGAAGTCGCAGCCTTGTTGGGACGTGGATCATCCACTACTCCATCCATTAGGAACATTCAGGGATGCACGACACTCATCAGTAAACAAGAAGACTGTTTGAAAATTAGTCTTGGTGTATGTCTGGGCCCACTGCAACCGTTTCTGCTTGTGAGCATTAGTTAGGAGTGGCCAAATAGTAGGTTTATGCACAACTGCAAGCCTCTGGAGGATCCTACACCTTGATGTTCGCGGGACTCAAGAGGCACCAGCAGCTTCAAAAACCTGTTTGCTACTTTGTAATGGCATTTTAGCAGCTGCTCTCTTAATCCGATGAATTTGTCTGGCAGAAACCTTTCTCATTCTGCCTTTACCTGCACAAACCGTCTGTGCTCTGAATCATCCACAAATCTCTTCACAGAACAATGATCACGCTTAAGTGAAATACCTAATTTCGTGAAATATCTAATGTTTTCATACCTTGTCCAAGGCATTGCACTATTTGACGCTTTTCGGCAGCAGAGAGATCCATTTTCTTTCCCATATTGCTTGAAACCTGTCGCCTGCTTAATAATGTGGAACGTCCTTTTTAAGTACTTTTCCTTTAATTGGGCTCATCTTGCAAATTATTTATCACAGGTGTCTGAGATTTATTTCAGTGGTCCAAAGAGCCATTAGACACAATACCATCCATGAGTTTAATTGAAAAACTAAAAAATGTATGTTTATGATACTTACATCCAATTTGCATAATAATTTGGAACACGGTGTATATATGGAAAGGCAGTTTCCTTTGCCATACTGTGACCATAAGGATGTGTTCTGTGAGGAACAAAGAGGTCAAGAGGGCGTAAAAGGAGTTTCAGGCTCTGTCCTCTGTGGTGGAGCCCACCAACCAATAATGACTTTACTCATGTGATGTTCATGATGTGCATTTCTTTGAGCATTAATCTTGGTTATTTGCCCCAAATTTGTGATTGTCAACAAGGGTCCTTTTGTGTCAATGTTTCAAGTTCCTACTTTTAAGCTTCTAGTTTAAATGGTTGCTTCAAACTGGCTGGCACCAGGGTATCAAACGTCATATTTATGACGGGGCCTCTTGTGGAATTTGAGTCTGTAGAAGTGGTTTAACTTCTAATCGAATCTCCTGAATTGTCCGATTCGCGCTGAGATCCTACCCACTTGTGAAAAAATGCTGTAAAATGAGGACACTGTCAAAAATAATGTCACTTCTATTAACTGAACTTGGTGTGAACATCCTTTGCGTTTAAAGCAGCTTCTGCCCTAGGTACACTTGCGCATAGTTTTTCAGGTAGCTTTGGTAGTAGGTCTCTTGAAGCATCTTGGAGATGTTGCCACAGATCTTCTGGATTTAAGGTCATTGCACACTTAGTTAGAAATTTTCGTATGCGTTTTTTCGTATTCGTCACACTTTACTATCAAAATGCTTCCTATGGATGCTAAAATTCAGAAAATTGAACCTGATTAAAACATTTTTATGACAGATGAACGTTTCGGAGGCAATGTGTAAATGTGATTGACCCAACACAATGTGATTGACTCAGTGTCCCTGCTGAAAACCCCCCAGCTAAAATCAGCCTAGGCTGGTTGTCTGGTTTTAGCTGGTTTAAGCTAGTCTCCAAAATCCCTCTAAAAACAGCTAAAACCAGACAACCAGCCTAGGCTGGTTTTGACCTATTATAGTCTGTCTCAGTTTGTTGTTTCATCATGTCATTCAGACAGAATGGATGATGATGAGACTGTTGTCAGACAAAAATCTCACTGGATTACATATAAATGGCAGTTTAAACAGTAACAAAGTGGCAGAGTAGTCCATTAAAGAGGCATTTATGACAAAGTAGTATATCCCAAAACTTGCCTAATCTTCTGCTACACACTCTAAAGCAGCGGTTCTCAATTCCAGTCCTCGCGCCCCCCCCGCTCTGCACATTTTGTGTGTTTCACGCATCGCTTCCGACGTTTGTTCTATTCCAACGTTACTGCCCTTCGAAGTGGACATCACGAGATATTCCGCCATTATTCATTAGTTCGAAGCGAGCGTATGTGTTCCATTTGAAGGTCATTAAAGCGTGCGAGACGTAAATTTAAAATGCATTTATTTACAGATGCACTTATGTCACACTTCTCTAGTAAGTTTCATCTGTGTGTGAAGACGCTACATGCGGTGGCGTAGCGCAAATATGTGAATGAATGTTTCGAAGTATAGTAAACAGATTTCCCCCGCTTAGGGAGCAATGAACACTTTGCAGGCAATGTCAATCGGAACACATCCTGCACGGACCTCACTTCTAATGAGCTCGTTATCTGAATCAGGTGTGTTAACTAAGCGAGACATGCAAAATGTGCAGAGCGGGGGGGGCGAGGACTGGAATTGAGAACCGCTGCTCTAAAGCATGTACTTTTAGTTCGCAAAAAGAGTACATACTTTTAGGGCATAGTACAAGTAGGTGAATTGGGATACAGTATAAATTTATGTTATACTATTTTATATTTATATATTTCCTTTTTTTCTCTGTAAAACTTACAGATTGCTGAAGGGAGGGTCCAAGAAACCGAAGCACAAATAATCAGTGTCTCGGATATCCATGACACATGCCACTTCTTGGCCAGTGACTCTGTGGTCTAAGTCATTCTCCAATATCTCTATGTTGGTAATGAGGAAAACCTGATCTCCAGGCTGCCCATGAGGCTGATCCTAAAATATATTAACCGCTGTGTTTTAGAAATTCAAGGACTAAAATGTAAATAGCTATGTCCTTTGGGGGGTGCCAGTTGCTTTTATTTAACCCACTATTTTTAATACACTACAAATATATGTGGGACTATTAGCAGAAATCATACCTTGTGTCATACTTGCGGGGATAGTATGCTTGGAAATAATATTTAATGTATTTGTTATTTGTAACATTAAAAGTCTCAGCTTTCCAAATCAGTTTTAAAGTGAAATACAATCAATGTGCCTTACAATAATGTGTTTTTCAAGCACTTTAATGTGGCATGATAGATTGCTGTATCCATGTGTATCAGTTCATTAAATTATACTGTATCCTTTATGAAAATTCCACCTCCTACTCCACAAAAATGCAGCATCCAACCTTTTATTCCTCACAAGTATTTAATTAAAACAACAATAAAATGTTCTAAAGGTTGAAGTGGGCTTGTTATAACATACATTATATTGTTGTCTTTTCTGAGGTATATAACATTAAGTGACTATTCACAAGATGTTTTGTTCACTGTATAATACAGTAAATGACTGAACATAATATTTAACGTCTTCCATTCATTATTTGGAGCATGTCAGCCACCCAGTAATCGCAATAATTTTGTGCTTTGTTGCTTTTAATATAACACATCAAACTAAACAGGTAGCAAGATGCAGAGATAGTTGATGTCATCTATTAACCAATGTCTTATGGGTTTGGAAAGTAATGAGGGAAAGTAAATGGTGACAATTTTCATTTTTGGGTTGAGTATCCCTATAAGCAACAGAGAATTTAATTCTTCACTAACTTTACTACAGAATTTAAAACTATTTTTCCTACCACTAGAAATTACAATGCAATATTTGGATAATCTGAAGAGAATAAGCCACTGTGTCATTATTCACACTCATATTATAAGTTACAAATAAAAAAACAAACAAAAAAAAAAAACACACACTATATACAACCCTCAGCATTTGCCATAGAGTCCCCTAAACTGTGCATTTAGTTTCTTTTTTTATATTGCTAACTCTTTTTACCAAGAAACATACAAATACACATAATATACAAATAAAACAAATAGTGCTTTATTTTTCAGGTACAGTAGGTGTGTTTAGCAGTAACATTGAAGGAATTGAATGAGTATAAAAATAAAACACTATATAAACATAACTATAAATTATAAACTGGTTCTTAATAAAGCATGTATTAACATTCTTCAATCAAGAGCAGTGAGTGATTTTTCTTTGTGTTTTGTTGTTTAATTAACATTAAAGTTAGTTATATTAGTCTACTGTCACTTTAAGAGCTGAGATGCAGTTGTGCTCAAAACTATTCATACCCTTGGTGAATATGGTAGAAGTAGGCTTTGAAAATAAATCTGTATCATTAATCCTTTTGATCTTTTATTTTAAAAATGTACAAAAAAAATTTCCCTTTCATTGTAGAAAAACAATTTAAAATAGTAGCGAAATCTCATTGAGTTTTTCCCTCTAATTTCCTCACATTGGCCACAATTAATTACACCCTCATATTCATTGATTTAGCAGCCTCCATTTGCCACGATAACAGCTCTGAGATCAGAGATCAGAGGCTATTCCTTCACATAGAATCTCTCCAGAGCCTTCAGATTTCCAGCTCTATGTTGGTGCTTCTCCTCCTCAGTTCACCCCACTCATTTTCTACAAGGTTCAGGTCAGGGAACGTCTAGGTTACGAAGGTAACCCTCGTTCCCTGAAGGAGGGAACGGAGACGTTACATTGGGAATCGCCTGAGAGACCAATCATCTCTGAGCCTTATTCAAAAGGCCAATGAAAATTGGCGAGTGGCATTTGCATGCCAAGCCACTCCCTCGTACATACAGGTATATAAGAGGGCGGCATGCAGCCAGTCAGTCAGATTTTCGCTTTCAGAGCCTCTACATGCTCGAGCCGACTTCTAAGAAGAATTGTTCCTGCGAGTTCATACTCTCTCCCTGCTGGTGTGCTGCCTGACTAAAAGAGCAATATCAGAGGCAAGTTCGCCATACAGCAGGCCTACACCCACCCGGATCACCTGTGTGGACAATCGGACAAACCGTCAGGCTAAGTCATACCAGGTGTCCAAAAATGAAATTAAAATAGCGTCATACAAAACCACTACAATAAGTGCCCTCAGCGATGGCGTGAGGGCATTTATTGCTCCTGTGGATGAGGAAAATCTCACTGTTTGGGACTGGGAGGGCGTACATCATAAATTACACCCTGTCCCACAAATTTGGACGGGAGTGTTTATTTCTCAACCCCAACTCGAAGAAATTCCAAACTGCTTCCTTCGAGTTGCCAGAGGCGGCAGAAAGGTCAGCGAAATACCTCCTGAATTCACCAACTGCCCTGCTGTCTGGGGAAGAGCAGGACCTATTCACAAGGGGAGGGTTCATCTCGCTGAAGGGAGAAATTGAAAAAAAGTGAGCAAATTTACCAACATTATTCAATAAATTCAACTTTTTTTTTTTAAAAGAGTCCCTCTCCCAAACTGTATTTCTATAGCCACAAATACGTTAATTTTTATTAATATTAAGATATTCTCTGCAATCATTTCATTGCATTTTTTGTGCGATTAAGGTTTTAATACAGGTTGAATTAAGGTAATGTTTTGTTTAAAGACGCATTTTAATCAGATTCACAGCCAATGTTATTTTGATTATGTCTAAGCACTAGTAACTGTATTCACTTGCATTGCATTAACAATCCTACCCTTGTGATCATGCAGTTGCAGGTCCCCAGGATGACCCGAGTGGCTGATGGAGAGGTCCCCATCAGAGACCTGTCTCTCCGGTGTGGCCAGGCGGTGGTGGTGGAGGTGTCCCTGTGGCGTGACGGGGCCCTGGTGGAGTTCAGCCTGGGAGATCACATTGAGATTTCGTGCCTCAAACCTTCTCCCAAGCTGAACTCATCCAGCCATTCAGCTGTGGAGGTACACAACATTATTGGTAACACTTTAGAATTAGGCACTATTAGTTAATATTACAGTTTTTTTCAATTGTTTACACACAATTTTGAAAACCGGGTTCTTTTTTTCAAAATATAATCACAATTATCCAAATACCACACTCAATTTGTTTGCAAAATGACACATTTCAGTCAAAACATATACACATATTTGTGAAAATGCTATTAGTTTTCATTTAACCAACACAGTCCTCAATGATCAGACACTATTGCAGACAGTTTCACACTGCTGTGATAAATAAAAAACACATTTGTAAAAAAAAAAAAAAAAACTAATTTCAGGAAATAGCATGTGCTAGATTTTTGGGCAGACATTGTTATGTAAGGGATCATTTCGATGACAAAACAAAATAGTGACAAACCCACAACATTCATCATGATTAGTTTGCGATATAGGGAGAATGTACACAAATAGGCCTACTATAAACTTACCAAGCACTGCACAACACTGATGCTGCAGACTGAATATTTCAAGTATTTATTTCAATTCAAGAAATACAGTATTTCTTACCATAATCAGTCACAGTAATCAACCAACAATGAAATCAATGAAACAAATAAAATCTGTAGACAAATAAAAATTACTGCATGAAGTACGTACAGTTTGACTCTGAAAAAAAAGCAACACAACTACTGTAACTATTCCTCATCTCTCCGTCTGGCTGGATCAGGCCATAAGATTTCATCCACATCATTTTTGATGAATACAGGTGAACTCACCTGCTGCCTTTCATAGCACACCTGAGTGCTGCGTTTTCAAATTAGCACATGTGTGCTTCCACACCTTGTGGATGTGTTTATCCAGTTTGTCCATTAGTGTGGTCATTGGCAATCCGGGGCTTTGTAATGACAAGGAAGTTACCTCACAATCCTTATCTGTGTCTAAGGTGTTGAAATGTGTGTAGAGTTTTACAAATCACTGTGTGTAATGTTTTGCAAAAAGAGTGAAGCAGACATTGTGTGTAATGTTGTGCAAATCTGTGGCGGTGTTTTGCTCCTTGGAGTAGAATTGTGCAAATTGTGTGGAAATTTTTATTTTAGAGTTTAAACAATCGTAAAAAACTGTAATGCATTTACCAAGTACAGTACTTGTCAATCTGTGTTACACATAATGTTAGTTAATAAAATAAAATTTTATACAATTTTCATAACGTTTTAGTTAATGTTGAAATTAACAAAGATAAATAATATATTCTTCAGAATCATTTTTCTTTCTAGATCATGTGGTCAACTAACATTAATAGTGTTCATGTAATGACTTTCCTTTGCTGAGACTTCCGTTCATGTTATTATATTTCAGAAGACTGCAGCTGAGCCAGTAGAGGTGGAGCTCACCTTCATCGGGGTGTTGGAGGGAGACGGAGGTGCCACAGTTCTGCTGTCTGACACATATGAGGAGTACACAGTCGTCCCGGCAGCACTGGCCCTCGACATCGCTGCTGATGACCTGCCAATAAAACTTACACTAACTCACCCAAACAAAACTGTTCAGAGCATTGAACCACTGGGGGAGATGTTTGAGGGAATGTTTGAAGAAGTTTGACTTTGTTTTGTTTTTTAATAGTTAAATTTTATATTAATTGTTTTATCACTTATTGTTAAATTTTTTTATTAGTTTTTTTTCCATTCAGGAATTGTTCCTTTTAATTAATAATAAAAAGTGTTTAATACATTTTGCTTTAAGTTTTTCTATGCTCTCCGTAAATGTAAATTAAATAATCATTAACCTAAGTCTGATGCATTGTATCACCATTCCCTACCATAAACAAATGCTTAATGTTGCTCTGATCTTAATGCTACCATGTTAACATTTGGCAGGGAGGTGATAAAATGCATCAGGCTTAGGCTAATGATCATTTAATTCTTAATTACTTATACAACCGTTTGTAGAAATTGTTACTCTTAAAGGTTGCATACGGAATAATAGAGAGTATTTAATTACATAACATTAACTCATTATAACAGTTCATTTTATATTGATATAATACTTATATAGAGAAGTACACACACTATTTTCTTAAAGTGTTGTTTGTTTTAAACATCACACTTAAAATTGACATGACAAACTCCTGGGGGGTGTTCCATAAAACAAGTTTACCAAATAAGCCAGGCTTATTTCAGTTAGTCTGACTTATTGTCACTTAATTTGGCTCAAAATAAGTCAGACTAACTGAAATAAGCCTAACTTATTTGGTAAACTTGTTTTATGGAACACCCACCTGGAGGGCAACAGCCCTGCAGAGTTTAGCTCCTTCAACCCTAATTAAACACACCTGATCAGCTAATCAAGTCCTTTAGGCTTATTTGAAAACTGCAGGTGTGTGTGTTGAAGCCATAGACTGTAAAAAATAGGTTGAAGCAGAATTGGAACCAACTCTGTAGGGCGGTGGCCCTCCAGGAACTTGAGTTTGACACCAGTGATATTTGCCAACCCCCCAAAAAAAAAAAAAATTAGGTGTTGATTACCCATTGGCAAATTTTTAAAAGCAATTTTTATACCCATTATTAAATACGCTGTCCTCTGTCAAATAGTTTGATTCAACCTAATCTAAATAGCTTTCACAAAATATTTATTACAGCTATTTAAATTAGGTTGAACCAAACCATTTGTCAGAAAGGACAGCAGATTTAATAATATGTATAAAAATTGCTTTTAAAAATTTGCCAATGGGTAATCAACACCTAATTTAACTAATTAATAAACTTATATATATCCCATGGAGGTCATTTCAGAGTACGGTTTAAATATAAAACAAATGCACATCATTATAGTCGAGCATTGCTCATGAAACTAATGATTGATGTCGATTAAAAGATACATTAATCCTTTTAAGGCAATCATGTATGCCTGGTAAGTCAACAACCGTTTATGAATTAGGTGATTGCTTTATAAGCATTAGAAAATCAAGACATTGTTATTTTAGTAAGATGAAAAACAAAACGATTATAAATAAAATCTTACCTGCTGCAGTATTTGATGAGAGAATTGGTATCACTCTGTGTATCGCTGCCGCACTGTCATGAGCTGAGCACATGGCATGAACGCGGTAAAATTTCCGCTAATCCGCAGTTCTTTTATTCACCAGCCATCTGATTGGGTATTGAGCTCAATACACGTGTGTGATTGGTTGTAGCCTAATGCTCAATGTATGCCAGAACACTTTTAATTTATTTTCAAATTTTACTTTGAGATAGTGACATTCCTAAAGTATTTATTTTGATTCTGTAGGGGGGATTTTAATTTTTTTACCCACATGTCTTGAATTTTTTTCCATTTTGGAAAGAGCAGGGCATATTGTGTCTCATAATAGCAATTTAATTTACTCATTATCTTCACATGGTTACTGTACAACCATAGACTGTAAAAAATAGTGTACAACGCATATCCAGGGCCAGATTAGCTGTTCTCAAAATATAAATGCCCTACTTTTACTAGTTGTTGCAATAAATAAATGTTATGATGAAGATTTTAAAATGTGCTCATGTAAACAAACCCTTGTTATTACTGTTTAAATTACAGTTCAAAGTTGGGATTTAGAAAAGTTTTTTGTTATTGTGTTAATATTAGAAAGACAGACGGATGGATGGATGGATATAAAGTTTAGTTAGAAATAAATTAAAAAGAATTAGGAAAAAGAAAAAGAAAGAAGGAAATAAAGTTTAGTAAGAAAGAAACAGATTATTTAGAAAGAAAGATTAGAAACAAAAAAATTAGTTAGAAAGAAAGAAAAAAAGATTAGTTAGAAATAAAAAAGGTTGAAAGAAAAAGGATTAGTTAGAAAGAAAGAAAGAAAGAAAGACAGACAGATAGATAGATAGATAGATTAGTTAGAAAGAGATAGACACAACAGACAGACAAACAGATAGACAGATTAGTTCAAAACTAAACTATCTATCTATCTATCTATATATCTATCTTCAAACCTTATCTATCTATCTATCTATCTATCTATCTATCTATCTATCTATCTTCAAACCTTATCTATCTATCTATCTATCTATCTTCAAACCTTATCTATCTATCTATCTATCTATCTATCTATCTATCTATCTATCTATCTATCTATCTATCTATCTTCAAACCTTATCTATCTATCTATCTATCTATCTATCTATCTATCTATCTATCTATCTATCTATCTATCTATCTATCTATCTATCTATCTATCTATCTATCTTCAAACCTTATCTATCTATCTATCTATCTATCTATCTATCTATCTATCTATCTATCTATCTATCTATCTATCTATCTATCTATCTATCTATCTATCTATCTATCTATCTTCAAACCTTATCTATCTATCTATCTATCTATCTATCTATCTATCTTCAAACCTTATCTATCTATCTATCTATCTATCTATCTATCTTCAAACCTTATCTATCTATCTATCTATCTATCTATCTATCTATCTATCTATCTATCTATCTATCTATCTATCTATCTTCAAACCTTATCTATCTATCTATCTATCTATCTATCTATCTATCTATCTATCTATCTATCTATCTATCTATCTATCTATCTTCAAACCTTATCTATCTATCTATCTATCTATCTATCTATCTATCTATCTATCTATCTATCTATCTATCTATCTATCTATCTATCTATCTATCTATCTATCTTCAAACCTTATCTATCTATCTATCTATCTATCTATCTATCTATCTATCTATCTATCTATCTATCTATCTATCTATCTTCAAACCTTATCTATCTATCTATCTATCTATCTTCAAACCTTATCTATCTATCTATCTATCTATCTATCTATCTATCTATCTATCTTCAAACCTTATCTATCTATCTATCTATCTATCTATCTATCTATCTATCTATCTATCTATCTATCTATCTATCTATCTATCTATCTATCTATCTATCTATCTATCTATCTATCTATCTATCTATCTATCTATCTATCTATCTATCTTCAAACCTTATCTATCTATCTATCTATCTATCTATCTATCTATCTATCTATCTATCTATCTATCTATCTATCTATCTATCTATCTATCTATCTATCTTCAAACCTTATCTATCTATCTATCTATCTATCTATCTATCTATCTATCTATCTATCTATCTATCTATCTATCTATCTATCTATCTATCTATCTATCTTCAAACCTTATCTATCTATCTATCTATCTATCTATCTATCTATCTATCTATCTATCTATCTATCTATCTATCTATCTATCTATCTATCTATCTTCAAACCTTATCTATCTATCTATCTATCTATCTATCTATCTATCTATCTATCTATCTTCAAACCTTATCTATCTATCTATCTATCTATCTATCTATCTATCTATCTATCTTCAAACCTTATCTATCTATCTATCTATCTATCTATCTATCTATCTATCTATCTATCTATCTATCTATCTATCTATCTATCTATCTATCTTCAAACCTTATCTATCTATCTATCTATCTATCTATCTATCTATCTATCTATCTATCTATCTATCTATCTATCTATCTATCTATCTATCTATCTATCTATCTATCTATCTATCTATCTATCTTCAAACCTTATCTATCTATCTATCTATCTATCTATCTATCTATCTATCTATCTATCTATCTATCTATCTATCTATCTATCTTCAAACCTTATCTATCTATCTATCTTCAAACCTTATCTATCTATCTATCTATCTATCTATCTATCTATCTATCTATCTATCTATCTATCTATCTATCTATCTATCTTCAAACCTTATCTATCTATCTATCTATCTATCTATCTATCTATCTATCTATCTATCTATCTATCTATCTATCTATCTATCTATCTATCTATCTATCTATCTTCAAACCTTATCTATCTATCTATCTTCAAACCTTATCTATCTATCTATCTATCTATCTATCTATCTATCTATCTATCTATCTATCTATCTTCAAACCTTATCTATCTATCTATCTATCTTCAAACCTTATCTATCTATCTATCTATCTATCTATCTTCAAACCTTATCTATCTATCTATCTATCTATCTATCTATCTATCTATCTATCTATCTATCTATCTATCTATCTATCTTCAAACCTTATCTATCTATCTATCTATCTATCTATCTATCTATCTATCTATCTATCTATCTATCTATCTATCTATCTATCTATTTATCTATCTATCTATCTATCTATCTATCTATCTATCTATCTTCAAACCTTATCTATCTATCTATCTATCTATCTATCTATCTATCTATCTATCTATCTATCTATCTATCTATCTATCTATCTATCTATCTATCTATCTATCTATTCACATTCAAACTATTTGTATCTATCTAGCCTATCTATCTTCAAACTTTATCAATCAAACTAAAACTATTTCAAACTGAAAACCTTTAAACTTTCTTTAAACTAAAAGCTTTTAAAACTACTTAAAACTTACTGGCTAGGCTTTCTCAAGCCAACTTAAAGTTTGCTAACAAAATTTTTATCTAGTTATGTTGGCTTGGAGAAGCCAACATATTGTTATGCTATTTAAACTTATTATTATTATATCGTTCTTTAAGTATAAACACAGTCTTACTATAAATAAAAATATGAATGAAAAAAACCCAAGTCATTTACCATGCTTTTACTATAGTGAAAGTGTAGTAATCATGTTTTGTTTCCATGATTTGCCTATAATCTTATATATAAAACACCATTTGCCTGTAATTTTGCATAGTAAACACATCTATTCTATTTAAAGTTTGATTTGGATTTAAAAAATGTTTATTTGTAGACATTGTCATTTCTAATTAACATTTAATGTGATTTTGCTGTGTGAATGTAGTAATCAAGTTTTGTGTTTGCAGATGGATTACTATTTATATAAACACAGATGCAAGTGCTACAAATAATAATTTAAATGAAAATGCAATGTTATATAGACATCCCTTACAAAATTAACCATGGTTTAAGTAAAGTGTACTTACTATGTTCTTTGTTTTTTTTTTTTGTTTTTTTTTTCTCAGATTGATTATCATATGTATAACCACAGCTTTTAACTAACAATGTACTTTATTTTACATTGTCATTAATACATGCTATATGTAGTTACTATAGTAATAACAGTAAATTATGCATAATTGGATGCAACTAACTGTAAACCAAACAAAACAATAATCTTATCCCTATCGTAACTGCATGTAGTAATTTCATATTCAAATACTTATATGTATAATTGTAGTGTAACACCTTTAATTAAATGTGTAACCTTGTTTTGCTTTATTAGCAATAAAATAATGTTTAATTGTTGTAATGGGTGCCATTATTTAGTCAGCTTGAATATATATTGTTGTATCATTATAAAAAAATTAAAAACATTTGTGTAGTTGTCCAATACTTGCAAAAATGCACATTACTAACTATTTTTATTTTTTTTTCCCTAATATATTTAGATGAGCACTAAGCCAAAGAGCCACAAGGTCATGGGTGATGGCGAGTGGATGGCCAGGTTGAGGACTTTTGCCAGCTCTGGGGTTTGTCCGTCTGGAGGCAACAGACCAGCACCACGGCAGCGGAAGTGGTACAACCTCTACCAGAAGGTAAAGTTACCTGTCTCTCATTGTAGAATATGAATGTGTACATTATTTGTCAATTTTTTTTACACATGACTGTGTTTAATGTTTTTGAAAGAAGTGCCTTTTGCTCATTCAGCCTGCATTTATTTGATCAAAAATACAGAAAAAACAGCAATATAATTTGTACTGCATATTTGTATTTATTTTTTTATTTTTTAATGAAAACTGTGATACGTTTTGCAGAATTCATTGATGAATAAAAAGTTAAAAAGAACAGCATTAATTTCTTAAAAAAACTTTTGAACAGTATATTGTTACAGAAGATTTTCTATTATATTTCTAATGCTGTTCTTTATTTAACTTTTTAATGATTTCTAAAATGATTGCTAAATATATTCAGCGTTGATGACAGAAATAAATTAAATTTAAAGTATATGTAACTGTAAATTTAAACTGTATTAACATTTTATAATATTATTCATGTTTTTTGTATTTTTTATTAAATAAATGCAGGACTGATGAGCATATAAGACACTTCTTTCAAAAACATTAAATAGTAATGTGTCCAAACTTTTGAATGATCCTATATTTGTGTGTTTTCTTTTATTAATTTTTTTTTCATAGGAGAGCTGCTTGGTGTTGACTACTTCCTGGGTCAGACTGGACAGCCCCTGGTAGTGGACCCTGACTCAGAAGAGACAGAGAACATGCTGGAGGATGTGGATGAAGGCGAGGATGAAGAAGACGAGGGCTTTGAGGAGGACCAAACATTTGACATTACTGAGTCGAGTCTTACTGATGACCCAAGCTTCTCTCTGTCCTCCACTCAGCCTGATGCCTCCTTCACGCCAGGTGCCTCAGCATCTCCTGACGAGTCTGTGGTATGTAAATATCTCATTTAATGTATGTATGTAATTATGTTTTATGTAAGATTGTTACATTTCTAGGGAAAAAATATAATTTGTGCTGACCTGTAGCTTTTTGTCTGAAGTTGACAAAAAAAATCTAGAAAAATATTTATATTTATTAGTGGTTTTTTTGTCCCACTTCACTTTACTCATAATGTTGTTTATTTAATTTTTTTTTTTTTTTTTTTTGTCACAGGGTTTGCATAGTGCTGGTGTGCTGGACAAAGTGGACAGCCTTGCGGAGTATCTTGTGGAGCTCAGGAATCAGCCATCTCTGGCTCTCACCAACCATTCAGGTCAATTTCTCTTCTTGACCTGTCATATGTTAACACTACCACTTGTTTTGTTTTCTCATTTGCCATGTATTATATGCTCTCTCTGCTTAGGTGAGCAATATAGTTGGCAGAACCTGCTGGATTACGATAAGAGGAGAGTGATGTTTGCTGCCAGACACCAGAGCAGGCTGGACACAGGTTCACTCCAGGAGTGGAGAGCGTGAAGAGGCAGACATTCACCACCGCTGTCCAACTTGCTCAGTGGCCAGATTGTTGTCGCCTGATAGAGACCATTTCAAGCCCTGTGCCATCCATAAGAGTCCAAAAAATAAAGGGGATAAAGTTTTATTTATGTGTATTGTTTTCTGCTTTCTGTTCTTTTGCATTTGCAATGAATGCACTAGTGCCACGGACATTAAGACAGTTTTATTTAATAGTATAGTTTTGTTTTCTGTTCTTTAGCACTTGCAAAACATGCACAGGAGTCATTAATATTTTAAAGTTTTATTCATTTGTATTGTTCTGTGCTTTCTGTTCTTTTCACTTGCAGTTAATGCACAAGAGCCATGGACATTGGACAGTTTTATTTATATGTATAGCTCTGTTTTCTGTTCTTTTGCACTTGCAAAAAATGCACAAGAGTCATGGACAATAGAAAGTATTATTAAGAGATATTATTCTGTTTTCTGCACATGCAACATAACTATAAGAATAAAAATGTAAAAAAAAAAAAAAAAAAAAAAAAAAAGAATAATGAATAATTGGCTATGACTGATTGAAAAATAAAAGTTTGGTCATGATTAAATAACTCTTTTTGTATGTCTTTGTTACAGTATCATTTAACGGTTATAGGCCCTTTTAAAAATGTTGATAAATTTGGGGATTATTTAATAAATAAATTTACAATTTTTTGTACTATAAGTTTTAGAACATAACTACAGCAGAAATATATTTAAAGTGCAAAACCTTTGAATAAGATATCAATAATCAGTAATATAAATCTAATAAAATATTATTTAAATTCATTAATTCAAATAATTTCATTCATTTGGACATCATTTATGTGATAATTACTGATAAATAAAACATTCAGTAAACACTTCAGTGTATGGCAACACTAATATGAACTGGAAAGCTTGTGATCATACTTACTCCCATATAAATGTACAGGAAAATAGAGAAAACATTTTTTTTCCAGATAATTTATTGTAAATATACACTCCATAAACATTGCTTTGAAGTTCAAAGAGATAAAATTCCCTTTCATTTCTTTTCTCCTCATTTGTTCCTTTTTTTTTTTCTTTTTTTTTCTCTTTTCCCCCCTTCTTCCCCCTCCTTCCTTTTCTTCACCCCCTTAACAGACTATTGTTCCCCATCTTTTATTAGGCCACTGGGGCTGTCATGCAGCTGTTTACTTTTTCTTTTAGTTCTTCATCTCATTTAGCTTCTGGATGAACAACTATTGTGAGAGGACCAAGTGACTTTAGGTTTTCATGAACAGGCTCTGAACATTTCTCTTTTTTGGGGGCTCTGTCATATATACAAGCTCAGGGCCCGTATTCACAAAACATCTTAAGGCCAAAAGTAGCTCATAACTTGCCGATTTAGGAGAAAAACTTTAAAATAATGGGCGTGTCAGTCCTAAATTTAGGACTCATAAGTTTTTGATCTAAGAGTGTTTCACAAAGCGTTTAGCGCTAAAACTAGCTCCTAAATCTGTGCAACGTAATTTTTAAAGCTGTTTTGGCTGAACAGGTACGCCTGTACAAACATCTCTATAATCCATCAATGCGTGACCATAGAACCACTATAGGAAAGGACGAAAACTTTTGCAAAAAAGTTTGTGAAACTGTACATTTTAACACTGTTGTGTTGGTTTTACTGTTGAAGCCTGCTGCAATAAAAATATTTCTCATAATTGCTTTTGTTAGTGTTTCACATTACTTATTTTCATAGGCGTAATTCACGGGTGGGATGAGTGGGACACTTTTTGCAAAGCTCGATATTGTCCCACCACTTTTTTGAACATCTCGCAGCATGGACGTATCTAATGCTAATGAAACATTACTTTCTGTCAAATAAGGTGCTGACGCTGGAATCTGTAGGTTTTTTTCTTCTGAAATCATGCTTAATGTTCGTTGCGATGTTAATTAGCGACGCAACTTTCTCAATGCGGCTCGTGCTCATTGTTCACATGCGAGCACTTCAATCCCTCACTTATGACTCATTGCGGTTAAAAATCAAAACAAAATAAACACAAATGTGTCTCTGAAATAGGATCACTGATAAACATACTTAATTTTATTAAGGGATGAAAAATTTGTGTGACGGTGGATTAGATCCGAAACTCTCTGACTCATCTAACGAACATTCTACCACTAGACTATTGGACATTACTACTAATTGTTGCATATATATGGGTTTATTCACTGCAACATTTATCTCGAGGCTAATAACATATTATTAAAGTACATGTAAGAATAAAATTATCATGTTAAAAACTAGTTTAATGTCAATACATTATGTACACATGATCAGAGCCTGTAACCACAAAACATTTCATCTTACCACTAAAAGTTCTCCTAAATGCTAGTAAAAGTTTTTAGCTAAGAGTTTTCTCTTAAAACCTATTCACAAAGCTGCTGAGACAAACTTTTACTAAGGAATAGAGAGAAGTCTTAAGCTAAAAGTAAGGGCGGGGTTGACCTCGTTACTATGGATGATTTCGGCATGCTTATTAACTATGCACACAATGATTGGCTGGTAGGGGAGGGGTCTCTGTCAGACATTCATTCATAGAAATATTGTAACATGCAATATTATATCATATTTAAATAAAGGTTTTAAAATAAAAATGTTGCAATATTCAAATAAAGATTTTAAAATGCAGGCTAAGTGCAGGCTAATTAAACGTGTATCTTCAGCCTCATGTGCGCTCCTCGTATGCATATAAACAGCCTTTTAATTAAAAGGGTAGAATAATAGGTGATAGTAAGGCAAGTAAATGTAAAATACAATTTTGCGTTCTCTTACTTCTTACCCAACTTGTTTGTGAAAACAAAGTTGGGGTAACCTCAAAAGATGTGTTGGAAAATATATGTGTGCAATTAAATGCAGCTTTCCCAATTCCCACTTTTGTCCAGAAGCAAATATGACTGTAAAAAGCGCTGATATTCTTCGCAAAGTCAGGCAAATTAAGGCAGAGATTGCAGAAGATAAGTGACAAACAACTGCTACAGCTAAACGGACATTACTTTCAAGTTGCCGATAATGTTTTCATGTAACCTTTTTATGCTTTTGCAGATTAAAATCCTTAGCCTCATTAAAATATTTATTGCATTCATAGGAAGCTGCCATTTGAGTCCTTTGCGATTAAGACCGCACCTTCTGAAAAGCTCATTATCATCCAATGCTTCTAAAATGCTTCTGTTCCGAGGCAGACAGCCGGCAACAGCCATTATAGGATAGTTTTAGGACTTGATCTTAGTGACTTAGGACCACTACCCATAACATTTCGCAGATTTAGGAGCTAGTTTTAGTGCTAAAACGCTTTGTGAAATACTCTTAGAGCAAAAATTAGGAGTCCTAAATTTAGGATCGTTTTAAGCATTTCTTTTAAGATTTTCTCCTAAATCGCTAAGTTATGAGATAGGCTACTTTTATCCTTAAGATCTTTTAGGAACAGGGGCCAGAATTTGGTGATGTTCGCGTGCAGGCAGCACATGCAGAAGAACTAAATTGGCCTAAATCATGCTTAAATCACAAGATCAAATCCTAATCTTCCTAAAATTGATGTTGCTGGCGATCGCTTCGGAACTTAAATGTTTTAGAAACACTCTGCATGTATATGCACACATATTCCTACACAATTTTTTTTTTAAGTCTTGGAGGTTATTCCAGCTCCAAATTTTCATTTGATTATAACCTATTTTGGGCAAGAAGTAACAGCTGTTCTTGCGTCCAGTTTGGTTTTGTTTTACGATTGTGTATCTCGCTATCAGCCATGATTATTCTATCATGAATAGAAAAAGCCTTTTACGTCGGCACCGATATCCTAGCCCATCGACTTCTGGGCCCAGCACGCTTTCGCTGTGCCACTCTGCTGAAAGTCACCCCAGATGGGACTCGAACCCACAATCCCTGGCTTAGGAGGCCAGTGCCTTATCCATTAGGCCACTGGGGCTGTCATGCTGCTGTTTACTTTTTCTTTTAGTTCTTCATCTCATTCAGCTTCTGGATGAACAACTTTTGTGAGAGGACCAAGTGCCTTTAGGTTTTTACCAACAGGCTCTGAACATTTCTCTTTTTTGGGGGCTCTGTCATATATACAAGCTCAGAAGTCTTAACAGAGGATGGTTTCGATCCATCGACCTCTGGGTTATGGGCCCAGCACGCTTCCGCTGCGCCACTCTGCTTGACTTGATGTGGAGCTCGTGCACTGGTCTTTTCAACATAACATGATTCTTGCACAAATTTCTAACTTGTCTTGAAGCACTTGGGCACAAATAAAAGTGAAACAAGCTTAGCAGAGGATGGTTTCGATCCATCGACCTCTGGGTTATGGGCCCAGCACGCTTCCGCTGCGCCGCTCTGCTTGTCTTGATGTAGAGCTCGTGCACTGGTCTTTTCAACATAACATGATTCTTGCACAAATTTCTAACTTGTCTTGAAGCACTTGGGCACAAATAAAAGTGAAACAAGCTTAGCAGAGGATGGTTTCGATCCATCGACCTCTGGGTTATGGGCCCAGCACGCTTCCGCTGCGCCACTCTGCTTGACTTGATATGGAGCTCGTGCACTGGTCTTTTCAACATAACATGATTCTTGCACAAATTTCTAACTTGTCTTGAAGCACTTGGGCACAAATAAAAGTGAAACAAGCTTAGCAGAGGATGGTTTCGATCCATCGACCTCTGGGTTATGGGCCCAGCACGCTTCCGCTGCGCCGCTCTGCTTGTCTTGATGTAGTGCTCGTGCACTGGTCTTTTCAACATAACATGATTCTTGCACAAATTTCTAACTTGTCTTGAAGCACTTGGGCACAAATAAAAGTGAAACAAGCTTAGCAGAGGATGGTTTCGATCCATCGACTTCTGGGTTAAGGGCCCATCACGCCTTCGCTGCGCCACTCTACTGAAAGTCACCCCAGATGGGACTCGAACCCACAATCCCTGGCTTAGGAGGCCAGTGCCTTATCCATATAGACCAAGTGACTTTAGGTTTTCATGAACAGGCTCTGAACATTTCTCTTTTTTGGGGGCTCTGTCATATATACAAGCTCAGAAGTCTCAGCAGAGGATGGTTTCGATCCATCGACCTCTGGGTTATGGGCCCAGCAAGCTCCCGCTGCGCCACTCTGCTTTCCTTGACGAGAGTACCATACGCCGGTCTTTTCAAAACCACTTGATTCTGGCACACATTTCTAACTTGTCTTGCAGCACCTGAGCACATATAAAAGTGAAACAATCTGAGCAAAGGACGGTTTCAATCCATCGACTTCCGGGCCCAGCACGCTTTCGCCACGCCACTCTGCTGAAAGTCACCCCAGATGGGACTCGAACCCACAATCCCTGGCTTAGGAGGCCAGTGCCTTATCCATTAGGCCACTGGGGCTGTCATGGACCAAGTGACTTTAGGTTTTCACAAACAGGCTCTAAACATTTCTCTTTTTTCAGAGCTCTGTCATATATACAAGCTCAGAAGTCTTAGCAGAGGATGGTTTCGATCCATCGACCTCTGGGTTATGGGCCCAGCACGCTTCCGCTGCGCCACTCTGCTTGACTTTATGTGGAGCTCGTGCACTGGTCTTTTCAACATAACATGATTCTTGCACAAATTTTTAACTTGTCTTGTAGCACTTGGGCACAATTAAAAGCGAAACAAGCTTAGCAGAGGATGGTTTCGATCCATCGACCTCTGGGTTATGGGCCCAGCACGCTTCCGCTGCGCCACTCTGCTTGTCTTGATGTAGAGTCTGTGCACTGGTCTTTTCAACATAACGAATCTTGCACACATTTCTAACTTGTCTTGCAGCACCTGGGCACATATAAAAGTGACACAAGCTTAGCAGAGGATGGTTTCGATCCATCGACCTCTGGGTTATGGGCCCAGCACGCTTCCGCTGCACCACACTGCTTGTCTTGATGTAGAGCCTGTGCACTGGTCTTTTCAACATAACTTGAATCTTGCACGCATTTATAACTTGTCTTGCAGCACCTGGGCACATATAAAAGTGACACAAGCTAAGCAGAGGATGGTTTCGATCCATCGACTTCTGGGCCCAGCACGCTTTCGCTGCGCCACTCTGCTGAAAGTCACCCCAGATGGGACCCGAACCCACAAACCCTGGCTTAGGAGGCCAGTGCCTTATCCATTAGGCCACTGGGGCTGTCATGCAACTGTTTACTTTTTCTTTTAGTTCTTCATCTCATTCAGCTTCTGGATGAACAACTTTTGTGAGAGGACCAAGTGACTTTAGGTTTTCACGAACAGGCTCTGAACATTTCTCTTTTTTCAGAGCTCTGTCATATATACAAGCTCAGAAGTCTTAGCAGAGGATGGTTTCGATCCATCGACCTCTGGGTTAATGGGCCCAGCACGCTTCCGCTGCCCCACTCTGCTCCCCTTGATGTAGAGCCCGTACACTGGTCTTTTCAACATCACTTGATTCTGGCACACGTTTCTAACTTGTCTTGCAGCACTTGAGCACATATAAAAGTGAAACAAGATTAGCAGAGGATGGTTTCGATCCATCGATTTCTGGGTTATGGGCCCAGCACGCCTTCGCTGCGCCACTCTGCTGAAAGTCACCCCAGATGGGACTCGAACCCACAATCCCTGGCTTAGGAGGACAGTGCCTTATCCATTTTTTTTTTTATTAAGAAATTTCAAACATTAAAAATACAAGAAAAGTAAAAGTTTTTCATAAACAAAACATTTTCACTTCACATTCCTTATACATACATTCAGAATTTCAGAATCTTCTGTCAGTTTCCACATCAAAACTTTTAAGCCACAACAAACGTGTGGAATAAAAACATGAGAGAAAAAATAAAATAAAAAAATAAAAAAATAACTGTTATTGTAAACACAAATCATTTAATCAGAAAATAAATACAATCATTTTCACGTTTAATCGTTTTCACGTTCTGGCAGCGTCCACAAAAGATCCTTTAAAACTTGATAAACTTGAAGTGTAAAGACATGATAAAATTCATTCAATCTGTTTTCACATTTAAAATACCCATGCAGTGTTTTAATGTACAGTTCTGTTTTTCTTTTAAACAAAGTCCAAACATCTAAAACCACTTTTTCTTTTTTAGCCACATTTCTTCTTTCCCATATTGCACTTTTCATTAAACTTATCCATAAGTTTATTAACTTTTTGTTTTTTCCCTTCTTTTCCCATCCAAACATCATCACTCTGTCCCATTCCATTACATTTTCGTCCCACCCCTCTGTCAAACCTTTAACCACTTCTTTACATTTCTTTAAAAATCCCTCCAATTCTTTACAGTATAAAATCATGTGTAAAATCCATTCCACTTCTTTTTGGCACACTTTACAAACAGCAGTTTGTTCTCTTTCAATCTTATATAAAACAGAGTCAGTGAAAATCACTTTATGTCTTATAAAATTGTCTAAACATTCCAACTTTATCTCCACACATTTCCCTCTCATGTTTCTCCATATACATTCTTTCTTTAAATCTTTGAATTTTCTTTCCCAGTACTTATTTACAATCGGTTCTTTAAACAAATCATCTCTAAAAACAGCATATAAGATCCTGACAGTACAATCTTTAAACACATGCAGATTTTCCCCCACTCTTACAGAAATGTTTTTGTCTTTTGAGTCTTCTTCTGCATTGTTAACTCTTTCAATCCATTCTTTAGGTATTGCATTCTTTATATCTTCATACTTATTTTCTAATTCCTGTACATTGTATTCTTCCTTTGCTTCCTCCATCGTGTCCACAATATATTGTGTACTTAAAAAACCTTCTTTAAATTCATATAAGACATCTCTTATTTTTGTGATACCTACTCCCATCTATTTCCTAAAAAACAGTTCTTTCCCTTGTTTTAAAACGTTTTGATTTCAAAACAAAGGTTGGTTTAAAATTGCTTCTCTTCAGCGTGGTTCATACTTAATTTTCGATAAAAACTTTCCCCATGCGCTAAACATTTCTCGGTAAAAATTTGGTAATCCCTCAGTCATCCACATTTTAGTTTTCATCCACAATACGTCGTCTCCCATTTTAAAATCCCCACATTTGTTCAAAAAGTATTTCATTGTTTTCTTCCATTCTGTTTTATTCTCTTCGTTTAAGTATTTTTTTACAACTTTCACTCTTAAAGCATTTTTCCGCTGCTCCACGTCCATTAAATTCAAACCTCCCTTTTCCACCTCTCCTAGAATCGTATTATATGCAATTCTTGGCGGTTTTCCGTCCCATAAAAAATTCATAACACATTTCTTCAGCCTCTTTTCAATCCACAACTATTGTGAGAGGACCAAGTGACTTTAGGTTTCCATGAACAGGCTCTGAACATTTCTCTTTTTGGGGGGCTCTGTCACATATACAAGCTCAGAAGTCTTAGCAGAGGATGGTTTCGAACCATCGACCTCTGGGTTATGGGCCCAGCAAGAGCACCATACGCCGGTCTTTTCAAAACCACTTGAGCCTGGCACACATTTCTAACTAGTCTATTATGTATGAATTTTTTTGCAAATTACAACAAGTTTAACAGTTGCATCGTTGTTTCTTTAAGCAGCACCTGGGCACATATAAAAGCGAAAAAAGCTTAGCAGAGGATGGTTTCGATCCATCGACCTCTGGGTTATGGGCCCAGCACGCTTCCGCTGCACCACTCCGCTTGTCTTGATGTAGAGGTCGTACACTGGTCTTTTCAACATCACTTGATTCTGGCACACGTTTCTAACTTGTCTTGCAGCACCTGAGCACATATAAAAGTGAAACAAGCTTAGCAGAGGATGGTTTCGATCCATCGACCTCTGGGTTACGGGCCCAGCACGCTTCCGCTGCGCCGCTCTGCTTGTCTTGATGTAGAGTCTGTGCACTGGCCTTTTCAACATAACATGATTCTTGCACACATTTCTAACTTGTCTTGCAGCACCTGGGCACATATAAAAGTGACACAAGCTTATCAGAGGATGGTTTCGATCCATCGACCTCTGGGTTATGGGCCCAGCACGCTTCCGCTGCGCCACTCTGCTTGTCTTGATGTAGAGTCTGTGCACTGGCCTTTTCAACATAACATGATTCTTGCACACATTTCTAACTTGTCTTGCAGCACCTGGGCACATATAAAAGTGAAACAAGCTTAGCAGAGGATGGTTTCGATCCATCGACCTCTGGGTTATGGGCCCAGCACGCTTCCGCTGCGCCGCTCTGCTTGTCTTGATGTAGAGTCTGTGCACTGGCCTTTTCAACATAACATGATTCTTGCACACATTTCTAACTTGTCTTGCAGCACCTGGGCACATATAAAAGTGACACAAGCTTAGCAGAGGATGGTTTCGATCCATCGACCTCTGGGTTATGGGCCCAGCACGCTTCCGCTGCGCCACTCTGCTTGACTTGATGTGGAGCTCGTGCACTGGTCTTTTCAACATAACATGATTCTTGCACAAATTTCTAACTTGTCTTGAAGCACTTGGGCACAAATAAAAGTGAAACAAGCTTAGCAGAGGATGGTTTCGATCCATCGACCTCTGGGTTATGGGCCCAGCACGCTTCCGCTGCCCCACTCTGCTTGACTTGATGTGGAGCTCGTGCACTGGTCTTTTCAACATAACATGATTCTTGCACAAATTTCTAACTTGTCTTGCAGCACCTGAGCACATATAAAAGTGAAACAAGCTTAGCAGAGTATGGTTTCGATCCATCGACCTCTGGGTTATGGGCCCAGCACGCTTCCGCTGCGCCGCTCTGCTTGTCTTGATGTAGAGTCTGTGCACTGGCCTTTTCAACATAACATGATTCTTGCACACATTTCTAACTTGTCTTGCAGCACCTGGGCACATATAAAAGTGACACAAGCTTAGCAGAGGATGGTTTCGATCCATCGACCTCTGGGTTACGGGCCCAGCACGCTTCCGCTGCACCACTCTGCTTGATTTGATGTGGAGCTCGTGCACTGGCCTTTTCAACATAACATGATTCTTGCACACATTTCTAACTTGTCTTGCAGCACCTGGGCACATATAAAAGTGACACAAGCTTAGCAGAGGATGGTTTCGATCCATCGACCTCTGGGTTATGGGCCCAGCACGCTTCCGCTGCCCCACTCTGCTCACCTTGATGTAGAGCCCGTACACTGGTCTTTTCAACATAACTTGATTCTGGCACACGTTTCTAACTTGTCTTGTAGCACCTGGGCACATATAAAATTGAAACAAGATTAGCAGAGGATGGTTTCGATCCATCGACTTCTGGTTTATGGGCCCAGCACGCCTTCGCTGCGCCACTCTGCTGAAAGTCACCCCAGATGGGACTCGAACCCACAATCCCTGGCTTAGGAGGCCAGTGCCTTATCCATTAGGCCACTGGGGCTGTCATGTAGTTGTTTACTTTTTCTTTTAGTTCTCCATCTCATTCAGTTTCTGGATGAACAACTACTGTGAGAGGACCAAGTGACTTTAGGTTTTCATGAACAGACTCTGAACATTTCTCTTTTTTGGGGGCTCTGTCATATATACAAGCTCAGAAGTCCTAGCAGAGGATGGTTTCGATCCATTGACCTCTGGGTTATAGGCCCAGCACGCTTCCGCTGCCCCACTCTGCTCACCTTGATGTAGAGCCCGTACACTGGTCTTTTCAACATCACTTGATTCTGGCACACGTTTCTAACTTGTCTTGCAGCACCTGAGCACATATAAAAGTGAAACAAGATTAGTAGAGGATGGTTTCGATCCATCGACTTCTGGGTTATGGGCCCAGCACGCTTTCGCTGCGCCACTCTGCTGAAAGTCACCCCAGATGGGACTCGAACCCACAATCCCTGGCTTAGGAGGCCAGTGCCTTATCCATTAGACTACCTGGAGCAGGATCGTCTGTTTCCGCGGCCGTCTGCTCGTCCAATCGCCGAGCTCGCTGTCCATTGTGAGAATGGACGAGGTGCCAATCGCATCGCACGCGCTCCATTGTTGAGAGCCAATCGCGTTGCCGAATGAGAATGGACGCAGCCACCCACCGCGCTTAGCTTCATTCTAATTCATGTAAAAAATCAGATGAACGGAACATCTAATAACTTTTCAAAGTAAGTAATAAATGTTTGCTTCTTTCTTCATATCTGTTTACAGTGTTCTAAATTGGTAACTCGTTACGTTTTCGTCCGTTGTTCATCCGTTTTTGTGTTCATAAACTTTTGACTCGCGACTTGTGAATGAAACATAATGTTAGTTTGTCTCTAATTCCTTATTAAACTCCATTTACACGTTCTGAAGTTCGATTTAAATGGGGGAAAAAACGTGTTTCAGCTGTAAATGTAGTCATTCTTTATGACAATTTACCGTGTTTTTACTATAGTGAAGTGTAGTAACCATGTTGTGTTTTTGACCGATATAAAGTTGGTTCGACGTTTGACGTTTGACATTTGTCAGAGATTCAGCCTTGGAAATCTTCAATAGTTCTTTAACGATTGAGCACAATGACAAGAAACATATTATGTTCTAACTGTTTGCAAATGTAGAAGAGAACACACAATATGTTTTATTTGTTTTAATCTGCCTTAAGGAATTGTAACTGATAGAGTTTATAATGTAATAGTGCAGGATAGGGACCGTCTGCAAAGTGCAAAACGCAGAGCAAAAAGCACAATTATTTCATCTAAATGCTTCACTTGTGAAATGTATAAAACATAAATTTCAAATTTAAGGGTTGTGTCTTATTACTGGTTCATAAAAGAACATTTAGATATATATTTTATTCACAGATCTATAGCGCAACAAAAGTTATTGAAATGAAACCATTGAGTAAAAGCTCCTAAAGCATGACAAATATTGTGCAGTTTACCGCCCCCTAGAGGAAGATACCGAACTTGTTTTGACCAAATTTGACATTCAGGAGTTTAAATGAATTAATTTTAGAATGCACACAGTTTGATATGTAAACTCCAGGTGGTGTGTCTGGTTACTTGTTCAAAGATCAATATTTACAGCCATCTTTCACTATCAAATGTAAATCAGGATGTACGCTATTGAATTCAATTTGAATCTGTTAACACATTCATTCTTGAAACATACAGTTTTGCCAGATCAATTTCAAAGGTTGTGTCTTATTACTGGTTCATAGACCAACAATTCAATGTTGGTTTTATTCACAAAACTACAACACAGCACATGATATTAAAATATCAACGAGTAGGTCAATCAATGTAAAGTACATATGTTCTTCCATCTTAACTTCAAAGAATGTGTCTTATTACTGATTCATAGGAGAACATTTTGGTGTTGTTTTCAGTCATGTAACTATAATAGAACACATACTATTGAATATGAAAGCACTACATAATTTAGTTAAAAATAAATACAAGCTTCTGTCTCAGCTTCAAAGGGTGTGTCTTGTTACAGATTTCATAAAGAACATTTTGCAGTGGTTTTCATTGTCAAAAGTGATGCAGAAGTCACGCTATTGATAATAAAAAATCACTTGTGAAACCTTCCAAAGAGTGTCCTGTATTACTGCCCCCTAGAGGAACATACTGCTGTTTTGACTGAGTTTGACATTCAAACTTAAAAATTAATTTAAAATCAGTACTGTCTTCTATCCTAACGTCAAAGGCTGTGTCTTGTTACAGATTTTATAAAGAGCATTTTGCAGTGGTTTTCATTCTCAAAAGTGAAGCAGAAGTCACGCTATTGATATTAAAATATAGCTTGCCAAACCTTTAAAAGAGTGTCCTGTATTACTGCCCCCTAGAGGAACATACTGCTGTTTCGACTGAGTTTGACATTCAAACTATTTAAATAAATTCATTTAAAATGCATACAGTTTTCTGTCTCGACTTCACAGGCTGTGTCTTGTTCCTTGGGTCTAAAAGAGCATTTCCATGCAAGTTTTACTGTCATATGTAAATCAGGATACATGCTATTGAATTCAATTCAAATCTGTAAATAAATTCATTTAAAATGATTGCAGTTTTATTTCCTCAAATCTTAAGGGTGTGTCTTATTACTGATTCCTAGAAGAACATTTTGGTGGTGGTTTCAATCTTGTAACTATAATAAGACACATTCTATTGAACATGAAACATTACATAATTTAGTTTAAAATAAATACAAGCTTCTGTCTCAGCTTCAAATGGTGTGTCTTGTTACAGATTTCATAAAGAACATTTTGCAGTAGTTTTCATTGTCAAAAGTGATGCAGAAGTCACGCTATTGATATTAAAATATAGCTTGTGAAACCTTTAAAAGAGAGTCCTGTATTACTGCCCCCTAGAGGAACATACTGCTGTTTCGACATTCAAAATAATAAATTAATTATAATCAATATAGTCTTCTATCCTAACTTCAAAGGCTGTGTTTTGTAACTGGTTTCTAGAAAAACATGTTGATGGTAGTTTTAGTCACAGAACTATAATAGAACACATACTATTGAAAATTAAACCAATGCAAGAAGTAGTTTAAAATAAATAGTTTGACATTCAAACTTATGCATTTATTTAAAATCAATACAGTATTCTATTTCAACTTCAAAAAGTGTGTCTTGTTTATGATTCCCAAATTAACATTTTAAATTCAGGTTTTACTGTCATACGCCATTCAGGACACACGCTATTGAGTTAAATCTTGTAAATTCCTTTTTTTCCCTTTATTTGTCTTGAGTAGTTAAACTGTCCACTATTCTTAAACATATAAACATCTACATTCTACAGGTCTCATAAACTCTTTGGGTAGTAATTTTGTCTTCTGGGAAACATAGTTTTTTTTTTTCTTTTTCTTTTTTTCTGAAGCTTCTGACATAATTCAGCTATTACTTTGTGTTGTGGACTATATGTAAACATCTTTGATGCAAAATGTTTTACTTTGGTACTTTAGAACAGTTCTAAAAAATAAAATGCATTTTGTGTGATCCCTCTTATTTTGGTTAAAAAAAGTAATAAAATAAAAACATTTAGCAGAGTCTGCAAGGGTTGTGTAAACTTTTGACCACAACTGTGTATATTCATAGAACTGTAAGTCAGACTAAGTCCTAGTAGTGAAGTCAAATGAACCCTTTGTACTCTACGACAGTGAGCAAATGTTTATATTTATTTATTGTTTACCAACTGTTACTTAGAATAAAAAATAAATAAATGTTACCCTCCAAAATAAACAATTTAAATAGATAAATAAATATATTAATTCATTCATTAATTTAAAAAAAAAATCAGTAATTCTTATTTTTCATGTTTGTCAGTTGCACTCATCCAGTAATTGTAATTATTGAACATGATTTTTTGTTGTTTAAATACCTTCTGTAATGGTTTATTATTATTATTGTTATTGTTATTGTTATTATTATTATTATTATTATTATTATTATTTATTAATATCAGTGTTCATTGAGCAGTATCATTTCCTGTTTGAATACATTTTCTATATTACATATCACTGAAATAACATATGTGACCCTGGACCACAAAACCAGTCTTAAGTCGCTGGGGTATATTTGTAGCAATAGCCAAAAATACATTGCATGGGTGAAAATTATTGATGTTTCTTTTATGCCAAAAATCATTAAGAAATTATGTAAAGATCATGTTCCATGAAGATTTATTGTAAAATTCCTACTGTAAATATATCAAAATGTAATTTTTGATTAGTAATATGCATTGTTAAGAACTTAATTTGAACAATTTTAAAGGCGATTTTCTCAGTATTTAGATTTGTTTGCACCCTCAGATTCCAGATTTTCAAAAAGTTGTATCTCGGACAAGTATTGTCCTATCCTAACAAACCATACATCAATAGAAAGCTTATTTATTGAATTACAGTTTTGTAAAATTTAACCTCATGACTGGTTTTGTGGTCCATGGTCACATATGGGGCCATCCTCAATATTTTACTCAAAAGTATAGTAACTTTCAAACAACAACAACAACAACAACAAAAAATAGAATAATATACTGCTTCTCTAAGAGTGCTAGACTGTACTATCTAGGTGGTGGTAATGCATAATGAACTATTTATGTATGTTTGTTTATTTATATCTAGAGCTACATTGTAATTTGCTACATTGTAATTTGTATTGTTCCATACTCATATGATAAAATGTATTATGTATCAATAAAATAATATACTATATATGGACTTTTTTTTCAAACAGAAAAAAGTGTTTTTTTTAAGAAACAAAACAGACTCTTTTGTGCTCAATTTTTTTTCTAATTGATGTATTGAATTAGAAATTCAGTTTCAGTTGCATGTGTTCACTTATAATTCTGTGACTAAAACCAACATTGAAATATTCTTCTAGAAACCAGTAACAAGACACAGCTTGTTAAGTTGTGATGGAAACTGCATGCAATTCAATTAATTTCTAAAATAGTTTGAATGTCAAACTCATTCAAAACAGCAGTATGTTCCTCTAGGGGGCAGTAATACAGGACACTCTTTTAAAGGTTTCACAAGCTATATTTTAATATCAATAGCGTGACTTCTGCATCACTTTTGACAATGAAAACTACTGCAAAATGTTCTTTATGAAATCTGTAACAAGACACACCCTTTGAAGCTGAGACAGAAGCTTGTATTTATTTTAAACTAAATTATGTAATGTTTCATGTTCAATAGAATGAGTCTTATTATAGTGACATGATTGAAACCACCACCAAAATGTTCTTCTAGGAATCAGTAATAAGACACACCCTTAAGATTTGAGGAAATAAAACTGCAATCATTTTAAATGAATTTATTTACAGATTTGAATTGAATTCAATAGCATGTATCCTGATTTACATATGACAGTAAAACTTGCATGGAAATGCTCTTTTAGACCCAAGGAACAAGACACAGCCTTTGCAGTTAAGATGGAAAACTGTATGCATTTTAAATGAATTTATTTAAATAGTTTGAATGTCAAACTCAGTCGAAACAGCAGTATGTTCCTCTAGGGGGCAGTAATACAGGACACTCTTTTAAAGGTTTCACAAGATATATTTTAATATCAATAGCGTGACTTCTGCTTCACTTTTGACAATGAAAACCACTGCAAAATGCTCTTTATGAAATCTGTAACAAGACAAAGCCTTTGAAGCGGGGATACAAGCTTGTATTTATTTTAAACAAAATTATGTATTGCTTTATTTTCAATAGTATATCCCAGCTAGAAAGGTTTCCTATTCTGGAAATGTTTTCAAGCTTTATTTTAGTTCCCATAATATTCAACTAAAAGGTAGGATCACATTCCCTAAAAAACATTCTCCAAATGTTTATTGATAACATTGTTAGAACATTATCCTCTAGCAATCTAATAGAGATTCCCACCACACTAGATGAGGACTTACATTGCTCAGATGTCAAATTCTGGTTGAAAGTGAAAACCCAATCTTTGTTTGATGTCAAGCTCCAGCGTCATTAAATAACTCCAAAAACCGCATTACCAGCTTCACTTATTAGAAACCAGAACGTCATACATTTACACAAGTTTATTGAGATGAACAGAGGTTTAGATGTTGATTGAAAGTAATGGTTTGGTTTGATGTCACCATTATGGTGAAAAGTGTTTGCTTTAGTTGGGCAATTTCACTCTTTTATTTTTCTTTCTTGGTGGCTGTAACTGTGATTGTTATGGCAAAAACAGCAAGAGAAAATGTGATCAGATTATGCTTATATTAACAATATCATCTCGTGCTGATCTGATCACATCTAGAGTTTATTCTCTGCTATACAAAGTTATGTTATATTTAATAAATATCCATCAGAAAAACTGTATTTTTACAACACACCATTCATGAATCACTTCAAGCTTTTGAAAGCTTGGACACACAAACATCAAGAATCAGTGTATGAATCTCAACAACGGTGACATGCTTCATGCCGCAATGCATTCTGGGAGCCCTGCATGAGTTTTGTATGATGCAGCCAGAATACTTTGCAGCGTAAAGCATGTCACCATTGTTGAGATTCATACACTGATTCTTGATGTTTGTGACAAAAAGATTTGTTTATTTTTAAAATTCCGGTGAACTTCTGTCTTCAGAACTATCAAGTGCAAGCATGTCAGACTACCTAATAATCAGATCATTATTACCCAACCATATTTACTCAGCTTTTGCCATAACACATAACTACAGCAACTACAGAAAAATATAAAATAAAATCAGGGAAAATAAGTTTACCAAGTTTACCAATTGTCATTTGATTTGTCACAAAATAAGTCAGACTAACTAAAATAAGCCTGACTTATTTGGTAAACTTGTTTTATGGAACACCACCCTGGAGTCCAATTTTGCTCAACTAAAGCAAACACTTCTCACCATAATGGTAACATCAAACCAAACTATTACTTTAAAATAGACATCAAAATTTAAACCTCTGTTAAACTCAGTAAGATCTTTTGTAAAACAAAGTTTGGGTTTTTACTTTTGACCAAAAATTTGACTTCTGAGCAACATTTGAGTGTGCATCCAATATCCTATGTGAAGGTTCCCACTTAAATCTATGAAAATGTTAGAGGATAATGTTATTAATAAACATTTGTAGATTGTTTTTAGAGAATGTTATTCAGCCTTTTATGAGAATATTCTGGGAACTAAAATAAAACTTGCCACTGAAAACATTACCAGAACATATAGCATAATGTTCTCTGAGTATTATTACAACAATAACATTCCTAGCTGGGGTGTTCTGTTATAGTTCTGTGGCTAAAACCACCACCAAAATGTTTGATAATCTGTAACAAGACACACCCTTTAATGTAGTCATATAAAACTGTGTCATAAATATTTTTGGTTACTTTTTTAATATTTTAGATATATTTTCAAATTCAAGTCAATACAATGGCAAAACAACACTTTTGCCAGCTTTGACTGAATTGTTGAATTTCTATGGCACGTGTTCTGTTACTGTTGTCTGACCAAAACAAATGAAAAAACAAAAAACAACAAAAAAATGTTCTAATAAAAACATAAATAAGAGACACACCATGAAGGTGATAGAGAAGTGTGTTTATATGAATTTATTTATTGGTTTATTTCAATAGCAACTTTTTGGTGTCACAGTTCTGTGAATACAATGAACATTAAAATGTTCTCACAAGGAGCTGGAATAATCCTACTGCATAACCACTGGATTATGGAATGATAATGATAATTAATATTGTTTAGTTTTTATTCATTTTATTTATTTATTAATAGTAATAGTATATAACCACAATTACATATCTTGTTTACAGTATTTCTTATTGAAATGCAAGTGAGCATCATAAGCGTTTGTCTTTATATCTTTCAGAGACATTGGTGCTAAAATTGCTCTTGTTTTGTTAACTAAAAAAAAAAACACAAACAAAAAAAGATTCTAATGGGAAACCATTAATGTTTTTATCCTTTTATGTGTACTCTGTAGACGGTCCCTAGCTGGCCTAAACACGAACTCGCTGCTGCTAGAGCCTTTATGCGTTACAACATATCGATGAGGATTTAAACAAATAAACTGTCAGCTGTGTCAAGTTCTACGTTTATATATTTTACAAATAAGCTCATTTTTATACAGTTAAACTCATCCACTAAGGATCTATTGACGTTTTTCGCGGCTGAATATCTGTCAAACATCCAACGTCAAACGTCGAACCAACTTTATATCGGTGTGTTTTTGGCTGATCGATTACAACTGTATGAACACATGTCTTACTATAAATTAAAATCTGAATGAACAAAACAAACAAAACCCATTTTCCTTGTGTTTATCTTTATTTACCATGGTTTTACTATAGTGAAAGTGTAGTAATCATGTTTTGTTTTCATGAATTGCCTATAATCTCGCATTTTAAACACAGTTTGCCTGTAATCTTACTCATTAAACTCAATTTACTCGTTCTGAAGTTCGATTTATTTTTCAGCTGTAAATATAGTCATTCCTTATGACAATTCACCATGTTATTACCATAGTGAAACCTAGTTGTGTTTTTGGCTGATCGATTACAACTGTATGAACATAGTCTTACTATAAATTAAAATCTGAATGAACAAAAAAACGTTATGCTTGTGTTCGTCATTTACCATGGTTTTACTATAGTGAAAGTGTAGTAATCATGTTTTCTTTTCATGCCTTGCCATAATCTCACATATTAAACACAGTTTGCTTGTAATCTTACTTATTAAACTCAATATAAACAGTCTTACTATAATAAAATCATGAATGAAAAATCACCATGGTTTTACTAATGTGAAAGTGAAATAATCATGTTTGGTTTTCATGACTTGCCTAAAATCTCACATATAAAACACCATTTGCCTGTAATTTTGCATAATAAACACATGTATTCTTTTTTTTCAGTTTGATTTGGATTTTAAAAATGTTTTGTTGTAGAAATAGCCATTTCTAATTAAAATGTAATGTGATTTTGCTATGTGTGACTGTAGTAATCAAGTTTTGTGTTTGCAGATGGATTACCATTTGTATAAACACAGATGCAAGTGCTACAAATAATAATTAAAATGAAAACGCAACGTTAAATAGACATAAAGGGAGGGTAACACTTTAATTAACATTGTCATTATACACGCTATATGTAGTTACTATAGCAATAACATTAAATTATAAATAATTGGATGCAACTAATTATAAACCAAACAAAACACTAGTCTTATCCCTATAGTAACTGCATATGGTAATTTAATATTCAAATACTTATATACATAATTGTAGTTTAACACCTTTAAATAAAGTGTAACCTTGTTTTGCTTTATTAGTAATAAAACAACGTTTAATTGTTGTAATGGGTGCCATGGTTTAGTTAGCATGAATAGATATGATTGTATCATCGTAAATAAATTAAAAACATTAGTAGTGTTGGCCTGGTGTTAATGTCAGAATGATTAATGACTTTGACCTTTGACCTTTCCCCCTCCCCCTTCGTGACCTTTTGTGCCCTTTCCCCTCCCCCTCTGTGACCTTTTGTCCCCTCTGACCTCTGTCTCGTGACCCCGGATATGTATGAATAGCCATAATTAAAATTCCTGAGACGACCCTGTGACCTGCTAATGACGTCTTTAGGGGTTTTTATGAAGATTAATGATGGTTGAACTATGACCGGTGAAATTGTAGCAATGAGGGGTCTATTATTTGAAGTTTTCAGACATCCGGCGATCACACAGCGACCACATGACAGGATCACATTTCTTCACAGGGTAAGAGACAATAAATATATATTAAATTATATATACAGGAATAAATACCAATTCATATATATATTCAATGGTCTGTCTGGTTATATGATTTATCAGAACACAGTTTTGTATGCTTATATGATTTTACGCGGTTTATGAGGATATCTTTTGAGCCATTTAAATTAAAACACTAACAATTAATTTAAATATTTTATTTAAAATATAAATATGAACTGTAATCATTACATCTATGGATCACCCTTATAAAAGTCATTACAGTGTGTAAAGAAAACCAATATCTATGAGCATATACATAAAACACCACAGTCATTATAAAACAAGCAAATTCAATCAATTAAACTTTAAAGTTAAAGTTAAAGTCTCTTACATTTTTTCCAGAGAATAAAACACATCTTAATGTTACAAGCATCCTATGTCAAATGGACTGCTCTCAAAATGCACACGAGTTAAGTTAAATTAGATCCAACACTATCCCTCTCTCTCTCACATACTCTGAGTCTCTGCCGGTTGTGTGTGTGTGTGTGTCTCAGATGTGGTAGTTATTATTTAACTTAAATATCCATTGCGAGAACAGAGATACTTTCTTTAAAGCAGAACCGTAAGCACAATTGACTTCTATGAAAGCTTCTCTGTCTCTCTCTCTCTCTCTCTCTCTCTCTCTCTCTCTCTCTCTCTCTCTCTCTCTTTCTCTCTCTCTCTCTCTCTCTCAATTCAATTCATATTGCTTTATTGGCATGACATACTTGGATACATATTGCCAAAGCATTCTATACATCAGAATAGAATCAAAACAAAAATACATATAATATACATCCATAAAAAATACATTCATATATATATTTATATAAACATCAATGGTTCTACTAATACAGATGCGTTCACTCTTTACTTCTTATTTTATGACATTTGTAAATATGTTGTGCTACCAAAGAGGAAGTAGGTCCTTCACCAAGTAGTATTTTTAGTTTGTTATTTTCATGGAGTGACTGGAACTCAGGAATAATCTGCTGTATTTGACTGTACAGTGAGTCTCTTAGGGATGTGTATTTGTCACAGTGGAGGAGAAAGTGTTCCTCTGTCTCAACTGCTCCTGATCTACATTCGTTACAGATTCGCTCTTCTTTAGGTAACCATGTCTTTTTATGCCGTCCTCTTTCTATGGCTAGCTGGTGGTCACTCAGTCTGTATTTGGTCAGTAAATGTCTGTGTGTTATATTCCTGACTGAGACCAGATACTCAGCTAGACTGTACTCTCTGTTGAGTTTCACATAACATTGGAGACGACTTTGGTCTTTGGTCTGTTCTTTCCAATGTTGTATGTATGTCTCCTTTTCTTCATTTAGAATTTCTTTGATTCTTCCATGTTTCTCAAGTTTGGTGATATTGAGTGCCTTGTTAGTCAGATTGGACACCATTACACAAAGATGACTTTTTTGAGCACACATTTTTTGTGTTTTTAGTGCTTTAAAATGAAGAGAATCCTCAGAACTAGAGTTTAAGTGGATCCAAAACTTTAAAACTCTTTTTTTAATGATTAGATTTAGGGGAAGACTCTCTCTCTCATTCAATCATCCAAGTCTTATTCTCTGTTATATGTAATGAACATAAATAAATAATTTGATCACACACAATAAAAAACAAAACATTTACACTAGTTTTAGGTTGTTAAAAAAAAAAAAAAAAAAAAAAAAAAAATGTACATTTTTTTCCAGGAGCAGGAAAAAGAGATTAAGATTATAAACACCAAATGTAAGAAATAAAAAATAAAAAAGCTTATATATTTTAACAAGCCAAATGATAAGGGATATTCTTACCCCCGACATGTCTGGACATGTCAAATGTTTTATGGAGGTTTTCCATAGACATAATTCAATTCAGTTTACCGTTTTTATTTGTTATACGCTATTCGCAGAAAATTTAAGTTTCTACATTATAATGAGAAATTATTAAATTTACATTATTGTAATATATTTTATACTGTATCTCCCTCTAAACATACCCATCACAGTGACACTTTTAGCGCTTTTATTCTTCATAAACAACAATTTCTTTAATGTATAATTTAAGAAGCTGTTATGTGCATCAGATATGGGTAATAGTTTGGCACCAGATGCAACTCCTAATGTTTTGCTCTGTTTAAAATGCACAATAGGTATTCAGTGTGGGTGCCTTACATTTGTGTCTTTCAAGAAGAAGCCCCCATCCATGATGCCTTTGGGGCGTGCATGCTGGGATATTTCCTCACAGAGGACAGCAAGCACAGAGGCCATTGTTCAAAATACTGATTCAACAATTAATGTAAAGTGAGAAATTTAGATCAAATATAAAATCTCAAAGTGTTTGTCATGTAAGTTTATAAACATTAATGTCAAAATAAGTACAGGAACCTTTTTTATTTTAACAGACCAAACCATAAGGATTATTGTGATTATTGTATTATGATTCAGTATCAGCCCCTAAACCTGCTCAATCACAGTAAACTTTCTCTAGTTCTCTATTTTTAATAAACATCATTTAGTATATTTTTATAACATTTTTACTGTACAAACTCCATGTTTATAAAAATAAACATTTACAATACTTTAAGGTGATCATAAATATAAAACATAGTATCAAACATATTACTACAGCAAAACAAATCACTCATCGTACATCTTAAACATGTATTCAACATTTATTTAGGTTTTTGAACTTATAAAATACATCAGTCGCTTCTTTTTAAAGATGAAACTAAACATTTCCATGTTTATAAAAAGAAACATTTAAGTCCTATAAACATTTCAAGGTAAAAAGTGACTTGATTAAAAGACAAAATCTTTTTGTGTTAGGTTACAAACATGTCATTGTAAATATACTAATCATTGTTTAACATTTATATTATTAAGTTTATTGAAGTTCTAAAACATCAAAGTAACAAATATGATACTACAGCAAAACAAATCACTCATTGTACATCTTAAACATGTATTCTACATTTATTTAGGTTTTTGTTCTTATAAAACACATTAATTGCTTCTTTTAAAGATGATACTAAACATCTCCATGTTTATAAAAATAAACATTTACAATACTTTAAGGTGATCATAAATATAAAACAGTATCAAACATGTTACTCCAGCTAAACAAATCATTATTCAGCTTTTATATTTTTACGTTTATTGATGATATACAACTTCAAAGTAACAAACATGTTACTAAAGCAAAACAAATCATTCGTCGTACATCTGAAACATGTATACAACATTCAAGGTTTTTGAACACACATCAGCCGCTTCTTTGTAAAGATGATACTAAACATCTGCATGTTTATAACAAGAAACATTTACATTAGTTTTAAGTTATCTTAAAAAAAAAAAAAAAATGTTTACATTATTTTCTTTGAACAATGATGTCCATACATGGATGAGTGATTTACAAAATCAATAAACAAACAAAAACATTTAGCTTAAGGTGAATTAATAATAAAAATTAAATAAAAACTCACAGTACCATGTCTTGTCCATTGTGAAACTGCAAACGAGTCTGCCACAGACCCTCACAGGATGGGGCGAGGGAGGAGGCGGGAGGGGCGAGGGAGGAGATATGCTCTGTGAAGTTGGTCTGTTAACTTTTTCTAAGTGAATGTTTTGAATGCTCAACATTTATTTCAAAGTGGAGCATTACTTCAAAGTATAAATAAATACTACTACACCTGATATCCTTTGGTAGAAATGGCTCAAACTATAATTTATATTTTGTTTCAAACACTTTAGATTGCTTAAAAGTTTACAGTAGGTTCTTTAAGTTTATTCTTTCTACAAGGTACTAACAAATAAGAGTGTTTTAAAATAGACCTGAGCTAGACATTTTTGACTACATGTTAAAAATGACACATATCCTAAAACAAGACCAGTCATTAAAAACAGCTGCAGCTATTTTTGTCTAATGTCATTATCTGATTCTCTTTAATTTATAAGACTTACTTTTTTTCTTTTTTCTTTTTACAAATGTTGATGCTGCCTTTATCAGTCTAATCAATATTGTGTATGTCCAGATACTGTTTCTAAACCAAACAAAGAAAACATAATATATTTTATTTAATTATTTTGCGCAAGTACCATGGTTTCGTGTTTTTAAAGGCTTGTCAATGCTTTAGATGCAATGCAACATCAAATGAAAGAGTTGTATTAGTTGAGCTTGATTCAACTGTTTATAGTCAATTTAGAGTAGAGTAATAGAGTCAACCTTATCGTCCTTGCTATTCTCCACATACAAACCGTAAGCAACAACCTAAATTCAATAAAACCAATTACACATCATGTAAGAAAGGTATCATAATGCATACAGTCAAGCAGTATCCGCAACTTCTCTTGATTTGTTGTCATCGCTCTTACATTTGCAATTGATTCACTGGGTAGGCCAAGATTATCAGTAATGTCCTTCACTTTTGAACTAGCTTACTGTTTTTTCCTTTTAGGATGATCTGATAACCTGAGAATACGAAAAGAAAAAGGATAATGGAAAAAAATATATAGAATAGTAAGAAAAAAATTACTTCAACCTTGTACTGACCTCTGTTCACAGTCTTTATCAGGCTTCTGATCTGAAACATTAGGGAAACAAAGACTGTTAAGGACAATCCATGCGCTACAACATGCTATCTTATTCGGTGTACAGTTTGCCTTCAGCGGTTATGTGGATGTGTCCAAAATATGAGGCCCTCATAAAAATACAGCCCCATAAATAAATAAAACAGCTTATATAAAATTTACTTTGGGGCTTTACTTTAGACTCCAGATGTACACGATCAACATTATCTAACGGTTAAGCAACTCCATCTAATTACCATTTTTAATAGTTTCACATACCAACATTTATTTGCTTGTTTGTTTGTTCGATGTAGACGATGTACATGTATTACACTTACAATATACCATCACATTTGATTTGCCAGACGTTGCAGAAGTCATAGTCATTGTAACAGAGCCTAGACTTGATCCAGTTATGACAGGAGCATATATAATACCACCATTAGACGTGGAGCTCCTGCCTTTTTACAGAAAATGGGTCAATTCATATATTAGTTAATTGTACATCTGATAATGATTCTCCATTATTAATATATAAATCACACTAACATTTTACATGGATGCATGATGGTCCTTGTCTTGAAGTCTCTGTTGAATTAAAAAAAAAAAAAAAAAAAAGTGTTATTTTGAATGGAAAAAGTCAGGCAAACATCCTATGGACTGTATTGCAATCCACCTACTTTACTGTGATATGTATTTAAAAGTAGTCCTATTCATAGCACAGGTCTTTACTATACAAGGCAGTTCAGTTACCTGTCACTAAAGTTGAACTAGGGCCTATCTAAAGACTACTTGTGGCCACCCAGCTACAACTCAGGACTAAAAATACATCCTTCTTCTTTAGATCATATTGTATCTGTATCAAAACACTGTTAATGTCCACAGATTTCACACAAGGTTGTATGACATTTTTCAGTAGACTGAATATGTTTGTATGTTTTAGCTTAAATGAAATGTTTCATATATACCCCTAGGTTCACTTTATAAATTGACTTTCATTTTTATGAAGGTATGCAGTAGGCCTTATGCACCCATTACGGTGCAAAAAACGCACTTTTGCAAACCAACTTGACTGTAGTGCCCACGTTTTTGATCCATTTTTGGCCAGGAGAAAATTCATTTACATCATCTTCTTTCAGCAAATCTAGAAAATTTCGACACATAGAAATAAAAAAATTAATAAAATTGCTATAACCTTTTATTGGCCCCGGTTTAGAGTCTCTATCAGGCTTCTGATCTGAAACATTAGGGAAACAGAGTTTATTACTAAGGACGCATGTTACGTCCCACACAGGGTCTAGGGGGTAAAGAAACGTAGCATTATGCAAATGAGCTTTTAAGTCGGGGGTCCTGCCGCCGTACCACAAAGACAACAATTATCTTTATAATCTTTTTTTTATTTCAACAAAGTAATCAAACAAGGAGGGGAACATAAGTTCAGGAGCAGCCAGGCAAGAAAACAACAAACAAAAATTCCCCTCTATCTTAGGAGTGGTTCGACTTAATAATCTCACAAAACAAAAACAAATCAACAACAAAAGTTTACACTCACTCCCTGACTAACTGAAAAAACAGGAGAAAAATGGGGGTTACAATAAATAAAAAGGCCGGGCACCTCCTTACGGTTCCCCTGAGAAGAACAAAAAGAGAAAACAATCTTCAGTGACAATATAACACATACAAGAAGAAGAGGAATGATACTGATGTACCATAAGCTGAAGGCATGTCAGTATCTACCTGCACATGAGTATGAATCTGCAACACTCAAAGCCACAGTGCTTTGGGTAGGAAGTTAAGCTTGTTAATTCAACTTTAACCTTTACACATTCAGCAACAATCTTAGCAACTAATAGAAATGGAAAGTAAGGTACAACCGGTTATGGTGGTAAAGGTGAAGCTCAACAACAAATTGTACTAAGCAGGACACCCGACAGCTCTGGAGAACTTCTCATCAGCTGACTGTTGATCTCTGCTTTTAAGCTGCTTCCCTCCTTGGTGTTAACCTTCTGCAGCTGGAGCTGCAATCAGCGCCCTGGTAGAGCGAGAGAGAGAGAGGGAGAGAGAGAAACCTGGAGAGCAGAAGACACAGAGCATAGAGAACAACTACCCCAGACACAATAACAAATTAATACGTCCTTGGACGTAACAACGCACAATACATGCACTACAACAATCTCACCTCTACATGCAGTCATCATCATACCCAGAATTTCCCTAGTGGTCACGCTGATTGTCTCTTTGCTGTTAACACAGACGTCTGTCACATCAGGCCGTGTTTCCTTTTTCAGGCTTCTTACAATCTTCATTTCGTTCTTAAGGTTTGTTTTACGTTTAGTATCCCCCGTACAATCATGATTCGGATGGCACTCATCGTCGATGACCTTGTTCGTCGGTTTGATCATTTGTCCTTTGTAATACGGTTTAAACATAGAGTCTACGACGACTTTTACACCGCACATTTTTTCTGTGGCACAGCTGCACTCTGATTGATCATCCTCCATCAGGTTTGGCGTAGTTTCAGACATTCTTTTCAGAATTCAGTTTTCTCCAAGACGTAGCCGTTTCCTAGAATTTCGGATTTGACCGTTTACTCCGCGAACCCCCAAAGTGTAATAAGCAGAAATTTTGCAGCAGAGCCGTGGTTCAGTAAAAAGGGGTTGTTGATCAACAAGATGTTGCAGTAGCCCCGTCGTCCAAACCTGGTTATGTTCACAGTGTCGGTTGAACTCAGTTACTGCCGAGTTGATGAGGAACGCAGTTGTTGGTTTTACTGATAGGGTCCACCCTCACTCTAGTTGTAAGGCCTAAGAGGGTTGTAGCTGGAAGGCTTGAAAATCAGTCAAGCACCCAAGATAAGATTCGCTCAAGCTAGTTATAATATTTTGATTAAAGATTATAGGCTCAAAAAATAAGATCCATGAACCAAGTGGTAACTATTATACCAAAGATAATGTTAGGTTGTTAAAGATTTTAGTGCCAATTCCATAATAAAATGTTTCAAATAAATTTACAAACGTGATAAATAATATATACAACACTAGACAATAAATGTTTATTAAAACAATTAAACATATAGCAAGAAACAGAGGAAAAGACTCAGTGCTTTACAATTTTGTTGTGCAAATGGAGAACATAGATCTCCAGGCTGATATACATCCAATACATATTGTTGCATAACCACGATAAAACGCTGACTGCGAAATTGGTATAACTTGACTGAAACAGCTTGTCAATTGTTGAGAAAACAGTTTTTAACACAGGTTCGTCGCTCGGCCATAAATATAGATTTGTTGTGCAGCATCCAAAAGGGTTGTCCTCAATAATAGGCCAGGCATCATCATGCTCATACTCATCATCAGAGTCATCATCAGACTCGTCCTCAGAGTCATCATCGGAGTCAGAGTCGTCGCTGCTTTCAGACAAAACTTTTCTTTCAGATTCCTCCCGCTGTTTATTTGCACATATGAGATGATTTTGATCATGATGCATTTTGTTCCAACAGGCAGATAGGCGTACGTATTCTGGTCTCATTGACGCAAGGTACCGCATACCAGCCGTGACAGCATCCCACTGATAAACGTACCTGATTTTTCCACCAAAATTAATTTTTGTCCAAATTTGATTGTAGAAGTACGTCCAGTCTATGGCCGTCAAAAGCAGATAACTACATTCAGGTATACGTAGATCATCATAATCCAAAACGTAGAGTTTCACAGTCTGCAATGTCTTGTCAAACACAAATCTCCCCACACGATCCTCAGACACTGTGAATTCTTGTTTCACAAAATCTTCATCGTCATCGAGAATCTTTATCTGACCATGACTTTCCTGGTGCATGTCTGTTTCAACAGAATTTCTTGCCCATGTGACACACATTGAACTTGTTTCAGGGGTGTTTGGAGCATAGGTGGCCATTGTAACAATGTAGAAAATGTCGACTGCGTCAAACCGAGTGTATCTAAACTCTGAATTTAGGTTGGGGGTGCGTCAAACAACCAAGGATGTGACAATATTTACACAAAAACACACCTCCCCAATGTCCAGACCAATGGGTATGACTGTTTTATTTACCACCTAGCCAACGGAAAAATACGTCACAATATCTAGCCATGAACTGGCTACCGCTTTGCTGAACTCGCCTAGCGTAAAACTCCTAAAGGGGAAAAAAGCCCACCTCAAGCAACAAAACACTCATGAAGGGGAAGCATAGCAAACACTGTATGTGAAGTCTGTCACATCTTTAAGCGTACGCCGCCACACGGCAGAGCTGGACCTGCACGACAGCAACCTGAGGCCGCCGACAAGAAGACGGCCCTTCGCCTGAACAGGGACTTGAACCCTGGACCCTCAGATTAAAAGTCTGATGCTCTACCGACTGAGCTATCCAGGCTCTTGTGCTTTGCGCGCCTCTTACGTTTTATATGAGAACACTTTCTCCACAAGCCGCCCGGCAGAAGAAAAAGCTGAAGAAAAAGCTGGTGAGTCCACCAAATTGGCCATAGGCTCCGGACGGACGCCTGTAGGGGCACCCTGGTGCCACGAGGAAGGCCACAAAAGGCATTTGGATGCACCTAACCGCCTAGTCTTCCTCACAGCCTTCCTCAGTGCCACGGAACGCCTATTTCGCCCACTAACCACCTAAACTTCACCACAGCCTTCCCCAGTGCCGCGAAATGCCTATTTCGCCCACTAATCACCTAAACTTCACCATAGTCTTCCTCAGTGCCACGGAACGCCTATTTCGCCCACTAACCACCTAAACTTCACCACAGCCTTCCCCAGTGCCGCGAAATGCCTATTTCGCCCACTAATCACCTAAACTTCACCATAGTCTTCCTCAGTGCCACGGAACGCCTATTTCGCCCACTAACCACCTAAACTTCACCACAGCCTTCCCCAGTGCCGCAAAATGCCTATTTCGCCCACTAATCACCTAAACTTCACCACAGTCTTCCTCAAAGCCCGCAAAGTGCCTATTTTGACCCCTAACCACCTAAACTTCACCAAGGTCTTCCCCGGTGCCGTAGAGTGCCTGTTTTGACCCCTAACCACCTAAGCTTCGCCACGGTCTTCCTCGAAGCCTGCAGAGTGCCTATTTTGACCCCTAACCACCTAAACTTCATCTTTCCACTATCGTGGCCGGTCGACCGTATGGGCATGGCCACGAGGTGCCTTTCGTGCCCGCTAAACACCTATTTTTGACCCAGAGAGAGGTCACTCTAAATCGTTCCCGAAAGATCGCAGGACCTCGAAATTCGACACGAGGGTAGCCGAGGGCGTCCCGAGTTGCGGTCCAGAGTTTGAAATTTCTGCTTCCTTCCTAAGTGCGCGTTTCGGCAGTTCGGCATGATCCATACGCGATTCGGCTTTCTCCATCCTCTGAGGGGCGACAAGCGCAACTTATTCCATTGACTTTTTATAGGCGCTTCGTGGATGGTGGCCGATCGGCCCAAAATCGGCATATACGGCACGTCACGGTCCCCCGGGGCGACCCCCAAAGTTCCGTGTCCGTATCTGCTCGATCGGCTGAAAAAGACCCCCTTGACCGCGAGACACCTGTAAAACTTCCATTGAATAAGTTGGGAGGCCCAGTCAAGTAAGTTACAGGTGGGACTTTCCCTCTTGTGTGGTCCGTTTTTGCGGTCAGACATCAAAGAATCCACCAAGAAAGCTATTGGGTGGCTCCTAGCCTCCTCCTGAAGCACCCAGAGGTGCTCAATCCTCAGAATTCTACTGACCACGAACAGCCTATTTTTTATAATGGGATAGATTATACGTGGGACATCCAGATCTCAGCTTCTGGACGTGCTATCAAGCTGAAACCTGCGTTCCTGCGCTGGCCTGGACATGCCCTGATGACGGTGAGAATTTGAAGAAGATTGGAGAAACTTGAAAATTTTGCCAAAAACAACCTCCCCTTTGAGGTTTTTCAAGCCAGATTTTCAAGTTTCTCCAAACTTCTTGAAATTCACCACAGGAGCTGGGAATGTCCAGACTAGCGCAGGAACTCGGTTTTCAGCTTGATTGCACGTCCAGAGGCTGAGACGTCCCACGTACAATCTATCTCATTATAAAAACACAGGCTGTTCGTGGTCAGTGGAATTCTGAGGGTTTAACACCTCAGGGTACTTCAGGAGGATGGGGAGCCACCTCAATAAGTTCTTTAGTGTATTAATTGATGTTTGACCACAGAAGCGGACCACAGAAGAGGGAACATCCCACCTGTAACTTACTTAACAGGGCCTCCACAGGCTTTCCGTGGACAGTGCATTTTTAAGCATATTAAGCCGTTTTAGGTGATCTAATGTACATAGAACTGCTGGGTAGTGTTCCCTGAGCACTGTACTGTAGAAATGTGTCCATAAAACCACTGTAGTTATGAAATATGATTTACTACTGTACCGTCCACAGAAAGCCTGTGGAGGCCCTGTCAAATAAGTTCTCCATGAAATACTCCATGAAATACCAGATTGACCCGCCACGAGCTAAAGTCTCTCAATATCTTGAATGCTACACATTACAGAGGGTCATTATTTGGACCGCTTTATTTCATTTCATTTTTTTGTCTAATACGGGGGCATGAAAAAAGAGATGACATTGCCTTGATCGGGATTGTGAATACTGGGTGAGGGAAGGGACTTTCGTAACTCCTCCCATTTGGAGTGAGGGGGGTGACGAAAATCATGTTGGCAAGTGTCGGCACCCTAGATTACCCTTGGTGAGCGTAGTGCTTTACCACAGTGTGCGCACAGGTCCAAGGGCGTAGAGACACATCTCGAGTTTCTCTTCATCAGCGCATAAATCTTTTGCCTTTTACTAAAGATTTCCATGGAGGGGAACCTTTGCGAGTGACCTGTATTTTTGGGGGCTCTGCTCACAGCAGAGCTACACTAGAGTGTCAAGAGCAGAGTCAATCTGGCCACCCGCCAGCGTGCAGTGGAACGAAGCTTGCCTCGTCATGGACTGTGTTTGCAGCCTTTGTGCTTCCAGCTTCGCAACTTCAAATTACTTTAGCCAGCATGGAAAGACAGCGCTCTCTCGTCCATGACGGGCTCAAACAAAGATGGCTTCAGCTTTTTTGGCCCTATCAGTGACTCGTGCGCTTCGAGCCTTCTTTTTTGACCCCCCGAAAGCCAGCGTCTGCTGCCTGCGTTGTTGGTATAGTATAACTGGCACCCGTACGAAAAATGGAGGTGGCAGAAAGGAGCTCAGTGCACAAAAAGCCTGCCGTGACCCGGATTCGAACCGGGGTTGCTGCGGCCACAACGCAGAGTACTAACCACTATACGACCACGGCGTGCCACTGACTCACGGCTGGTGGTGCCGGCCGTCCGAATGCAAAAAGGGCCAGCGGCGTGTTTTATTCCTGTTGGAGAGAGGGCACACAAATCCCTGCGAGGGACGCGGAAGAAAAGGGGCCGGCCGCTTCTCCTCAGCGCCGGTGAACAGCGTAGTCGGCAGGATTCAAACCTGCGTGGGGAGACCCCAATGGACTTCTAGTCCATCGCCTTAACCACTCGGCCACGACTACGATGTCTTCTGTCCCGTTGTCGACCTCAAAGTTGGGTGAAAAAGCCATGAACTGGCTACCGTTTTGCTGAACTCGCCTAGCGTAAAACTCCTAAAGGGGAAAACAGCCCACCTCAAGGAACAAAACACTCATGAAGGGGAAGCATAGCAAACACTGTATGTGAAGTCTGTCACATCTTTAAGCGTACGCCGCCACACGGCAGAGCTGGACCGGCACGACAGCAACCTGAGGTCGCCGACAAGAAGACGGCCTTTCGCCTGAACAGGGACTTGAACCCTGGACCCTCAGATTAAAAGTCTGATGCTCTACCGACTGAGCTATCCAGGCTCTTGTGCTTTGCGCGCCTCTTACGTTTTATATAAGAACACTTTCTCCACAAGCCGCCCGGCAGAAGAAAAAGCTGAAGAAAAAGCTGGTGAGTCCACCAAATTGGCCATAGGCTCCGGACGGACGCCTGTAGGGGCACCCTGGTACCACGAGGAAGGCCACAAAAGGCATTTGGATGCACCTAACCGCCTAGTCTTCCTCACAGCCTTCCTCAGTGCCACGGAATGCCTATTTCGCCCACTAACCACCTAAACTTCACCACAGCCTTCCCCAGTGCCGCGAAATGCCTATTTCGCCCACTAATCACCTAAACTTCACCATAGTCTTCCTCAGTGCCACGGAACACCTATTTCGCCCACTAACCACCTAAACTTCACCACAGCCTTCCCCAGTGCCGCAAAATGCCTATTTCGCCCACTAATCACCTAAACTTCACCACAGTCTTCCTCAAAGCCCGCAAAGTGCCTATTTTGACCCCTAACCACCTAAACTTCACCAAGGTCTTCCCCGGTGCCGTAGAGTGCCTGTTTTGACCCCTAACCACCTAAGCTTCGCCACGGTCTTCCTCGAAGCCTGCAGAGTGCCTATTTTGACCCCTAACCACCTAAACTTCATCTTTCCACTATCGTGGCCGGTCGACCGTATGGGCATGGCCACGAGGTGCCTTTCGTGCCCGCTAAACACCTATTTTTGACCCAGAGAGAGGTCACTTTAAATCGTTCCCGAAAGATCGCAGGACCTCGAAATTCGACACGAGGGTAGCCGAGGGCGTCCCGAGTTGCGGTCCAGAGTTTGAAATTTCTGCTTCCTTCCTAAGTGCGCGTTTCGGCAGTTCGGCATGATCCATACGCGATTCGGCTTTCTCCATCCCTGAGGGTCTTTCTGGTCCCCAGTGACTACCGGCAGGCCAAGTTTGGGGCCGAACGGCAGAGCATCCCACATACCACTTATCCCATGCAGTTTCACAGTTGTTTCGTGGACAGCAGAGCACGAGGGCTGTTTTGCGTAGCAAAAAATTGCCGACTCGGTATGTCGTCGAGGGCCACGTGACACCGCGTTCGGTGAAATTTGGGGCCCCTCAGACACCCAAGGGCCGAAGGGGGGGGGGGGGGGCGACAAGCGCAACTTATTCCATTGACTTTTTATAGGCGCTTCGTGGATGGTGGCCGATCGGCCCAAAATCGGCATATACGGCACGTCACGGTCCCCCGGGGCGACCCCCAAAGTTCCGTGTCCGTATCTGCTCGATCGGCTGAAAAAGACCCCCTTGACCGCGAGACACCTGTAAAACTTCCATTGAATAAGTTGGGAGGCCCAGTCAAGTAAGTTACAGGTGGGACTTTCCCTCTTGTGTGGTCCGTTTTTGCGGTCAGACATCAAAGAATCCACCAAGAAAGCTATTGGGTGGCTCCTAGCCTCCTCCTGAAGCACCCAGAGGTGCTCAATCCTCAGAATTCTACTGACCACGAACAGCCTATTTTTTATAATGGGATAGATTATACGTGGGACATCCAGATCTCAGCTTCTGGACGTGCTATCAAGCTGAAACCTGCGTTCCTGCGCTGGCCTGGACATGCCCTGATGACGGTGAGAATTTGAAGAAGATTGGAGAAACTTGAAAATTTTGCCAAAAACAACCTCCCCTTTGAGGTTTTTCAAGCCAGATTTTCAAGTTTCTCCAAACTTCTTGAAATTCACCACAGGAGCTGGGAATGTCCAGACTAGCGCAGGAACTCGGTTTTCAGCTTGATTGCACGTCCAGAGGCTGAGACGTCCCACGTACAATCTATCTCATTATAAAAACACAGGCTGTTCGTGGTCAGTGGAATTCTGAGGGTTTAACACCTCAGGGTACTTCAGGAGGATGGGGAGCCACCTCAATAAGTTCTTTAGTGTATTAATTGATGTTTGACCACAGAAGCGGACCACAGAAGAGGGAACATCCCACCTGTAACTTACTTAACAGGGCCTCCACAGGCTTTCCGTGGACAGTGCATTTTTAAGCATATTAAGCCGTTTTAGGTGATCTAATGTACATAGAACTGCTGGGTAGTGTTCCCTGAGCACTGTACTGTAGAAATGTGTCCATAAAACCACTGTAGTTATGAAATATGATTTACTACTGTACCGTCCACAGAAAGCCTGTGGAGGCCCTGTCAAATAAGTTCTCCATGAAATACTCCATGAAATACCAGATTGACCCGCCACGAGCTAAAGTCTCTCAATATCTTGAATGCTACACATTACAGAGGGTCATTATTTGGACCGCTTTATTTCATTTCATTTTTTTGTCTAATACGGGGGCATGAAAAAAGAGATGACATTGCCTTGATCGGGATTGTGAATACTGGGTGAGGGAAGGGACTTTCGTAACTCCTCCCATTTGGAGTGAGGGGGGTGACGAAAATCATGTTGGCAAGTGTCGGCACCCTAGATTACCCTTGGTGAGCGTAGTGCTTTACCACAGTGTGCGCACAGGTCCAAGGGCGTAGAGACACATCTCGAGTTTCTCTTCATCAGCGCATAAATCTTTTGCCTTTTACTAAAGATTTCCATGGAGGGGAACCTTTGCGAGTGACCTGTATTTTTGGGGGCTCTGCTCACAGCAGAGCTACACTAGAGTGTCAAGAGCAGAGTCAATCTGGCCACCCGCCAGCGTGCAGTGGAACGAAGCTTGCCTCGTCATGGACTGTGTTTGCAGCCTTTGCGCTTCCAGCTTCGCAACTTCAAATTACTTTAGCCAGCATGGAAAGACAGCGCTCTCTCGTCCATGACGGGCTCAAACAAAGATGGCTTCAGCTTTTTTGGCCCTATCAGTGACTCGTGCGCTTCGAGCCTTCTTTTTTGACCCCCCGAAAGCCAGCGTCTGCTACCTGCGTTGTTGGTATAGTATAACTGGCACCCGTACGAAAAATGGAGGTGGCAGAAAGGAGCTCAGTGCACAAAAAGCCTGCCGTGACCCGGATTCGAACCGGGGTTGCTGCGGCCACAACGCAGAGTACTAACCACTATACGACCACGGCGTGCCACTGACTCACGGCTGGTGGTGCCGGCCGTCCGAATGCAAAAAGGGCCAGCGGCGTGTTTTATTCCTGTTGGAGAGAGGGCACACAAATCCCTGCGAGGGACGCGGAAGAAAAGGGGCCGGCCGCTTCTCCTCAGCGCCGGTGAACAGCGTAGTCGGCAGGATTCAAACCTGCGTGGGGAGACCCCAATGGACTTCTAGTCCATCGCCTTAACCACTCGGCCACGACTACGATGTCTTCTGTCCCGTTGTCGACCTCAAAGTTGGGTGAAAAAGCCATGAACTGGCTACCGTTTTGCTGAACTCGCCTAGCGTAAAACTCCTAAAGGGGAAAACAGCCCACCTCAAGGAACAAAACACTCATGAAGGGGAAGCATAGCAAACACTGTATGTGAAGTCTGTCACATCTTTAAGCGTACGCCGCCACACGGCAGAGCTGGACCGGCACGACAGCAACCTGAGGTCGCCGACAAGAAGACGGCCTTTCGCCTGAACAGGGACTTGAACCCTGGACCCTCAGATTAAAAGTCTGATGCTCTACCGACTGAGCTATCCAGGCTCTTGTGCTTTGCGCGCCTCTTACGTTTTATATAAGAACACTTTCTCCACAAGCCGCCCGGCAGAAGAAAAAGCTGAAGAAAAAGCTGGTGAGTCCACCAAATTGGCCATAGGCTCCGGACGGACGCCTGTAGGGGCACCCTGGTACCACGAGGAAGGCCACAAAAGGCATTTGGATGCACCTAACCGCCTAGTCTTCCTCACAGCCTTCCTCAGTGCCACGGAATGCCTATTTCGCCCACTAACCACCTAAACTTCACCACAGCCTTCCCCAGTGCCGCGAAATGCCTATTTCGCCCACTAATCACCTAAACTTCACCATAGTCTTCCTCAGTGCCACGGAACACCTATTTCGCCCACTAACCACCTAAACTTCACCACAGCCTTCCCCAGTGCCGCAAAATGCCTATTTCGCCCACTAATCACCTAAACTTCACCACAGTCTTCCTCAAAGCCCGCAAAGTGCCTATTTTGACCCCTAACCACCTAAACTTCACCAAGGTCTTCCCCGGTGCCGTAGAGTGCCTGTTTTGACCCCTAACCACCTAAGCTTCGCCACGGTCTTCCTCGAAGCCTGCAGAGTGCCTATTTTGACCCCTAACCACCTAAACTTCATCTTTCCACTATCGTGGCCGGTCGACCGTATGGGCATGGCCACGAGGTGCCTTTCGTGCCCGCTAAACACCTATTTTTGACCCAGAGAGAGGTCACTTTAAATCGTTCCCGAAAGATCGCAGGACCTCGAAATTCGACACGAGGGTAGCCGAGGGCGTCCCGAGTTGCGGTCCAGAGTTTGAAATTTCTGCTTCCTTCCTAAGTGCGCGTTTCGGCAGTTCGGCATGATCCATACGCGATTCGGCTTTCTCCATCCCTGAGGGTCTTTCTGGTCCCCAGTGACTACCGGCAGGCCAAGTTTGGGGCCGAACGGCAGAGCATCCCACATACCACTTATCCCATGCAGTTTCACAGTTGTTTCGTGGACAGCAGAGCACGAGGGCTGTTTTGCGTAGCAAAAAATTGCCGACTCGGTATGTCGTCGAGGGCCACGTGACACCGCGTTCGGTGAAATTTGGGGCCCCTCAGACACCCAAGGGCCGAAGGGGGGGGGGGGGGGGCGGCGACAAGCGCAACTTATTCCATTGACTTTTTATAGGCGCTTCGTGGATGGTGGCCGATCGGCCCAAAATCGGCATATACGGCACGTCACGGTCCCCCGGGGCGACCCCCAAAGTTCCGTGTCCGTATCTGCTCGATCGGCTGAAAAAGACCCCCTTGACCGCGAGACACCTGTAAAACTTCCATTGAATAAGTTGGGAGGCCCAGTCAAGTAAGTTACAGGTGGGACTTTCCCTCTTGTGTGGTCCGTTTTTGCGGTCAGACATCAAAGAATCCACCAAGAAAGCTATTGGGTGGCTCCTAGCCTCCTCCTGAAGCACCCAGAGGTGCTCAATCCTCAGAATTCTACTGACCACGAACAGCCTATTTTTTATAATGGGATAGATTATACGTGGGACATCCAGATCTCAGCTTCTGGACGTGCTATCAAGCTGAAACCTGCGTTCCTGCGCTGGCCTGGACATGCCCTGATGACGGTGAGAATTTGAAGAAGATTGGAGAAACTTGAAAATTTTGCCAAAAACAACCTCCCCTTTGAGGTTTTTCAAGCCAGATTTTCAAGTTTCTCCAAACTTCTTGAAATTCACCACAGGAGCTGGGAATGTCCAGACTAGCGCAGGAACTCGGTTTTCAGCTTGATTGCACGTCCAGAGGCTGAGACGTCCCACGTACAATCTATCTCATTATAAAAACACAGGCTGTTCGTGGTCAGTGGAATTCTGAGGGTTTAACACCTCAGGGTACTTCAGGAGGATGGGGAGCCACCTCAATAAGTTCTTTAGTGTATTAATTGATGTTTGACCACAGAAGCGGACCACAGAAGAGGGAACATCCCACCTGTAACTTACTTAACAGGGCCTCCACAGGCTTTCCGTGGACAGTGCATTTTTAAGCATATTAAGCCGTTTTAGGTGATCTAATGTACATAGAACTGCTGGGTAGTGTTCCCTGAGCACTGTACTGTAGAAATGTGTCCATAAAACCACTGTAGTTATGAAATATGATTTACTACTGTACCGTCCACAGAAAGCCTGTGGAGGCCCTGTCAAATAAGTTCTCCATGAAATACTCCATGAAATACCAGATTGACCCGCCACGAGCTAAAGTCTCTCAATATCTTGAATGCTACACATTACAGAGGGTCATTATTTGGACCGCTTTATTTCATTTCATTTTTTTGTCTAATACGGGGGCATGAAAAAAGAGATGACATTGCCTTGATCGGGATTGTGAATACTGGGTGAGGGAAGGGACTTTCGTAACTCCTCCCATTTGGAGTGAGGGGGGTGACGAAAATCATGTTGGCAAGTGTCGGCACCCTAGATTACCCTTGGTGAGCGTAGTGCTTTACCACAGTGTGCGCACAGGTCCAAGGGCGTAGAGACACATCTCGAGTTTCTCTTCATCAGCGCATAAATCTTTTGCCTTTTACTAAAGATTTCCATGGAGGGGAACCTTTGCGAGTGACCTGTATTTTTGGGGGCTCTGCTCACAGCAGAGCTACACTAGAGTGTCAAGAGCAGAGTCAATCTGGCCACCCGCCAGCGTGCAGTGGAACGAAGCTTGCCTCGTCATGGACTGTGTTTGCAGCCTTTGCGCTTCCAGCTTCGCAACTTCAAATTACTTTAGCCAGCATGGAAAGACAGCGCTCTCTCGTCCATGACGGGCTCAAACAAAGATGGCTTCAGCTTTTTTGGCCCTATCAGTGACTCGTGCGCTTCGAGCCTTCTTTTTTGACCCCCCGAAAGCCAGCGTCTGCTGCCTGCGTTGTTGGTATAGTATAACTGGCACCCGTACGAAAAATGGAGGTGGCAGAAAGGAGCTCAGTGCACAAAAAGCCTGCCGTGACCCGGATTCGAACCGGGGTTGCTGCGGCCACAACGCAGAGTACTAACCACTATACGACCACGGCGTGCCACTGACTCACGGCTGGTGGTGCCGGCCGTCCGAATGCAAAAAGGGCCAGCGGCGTGTTTTATTCCTGTTGGAGAGAGGGCACACAAATCCCTGCGAGGGACGCGGAAGAAAAGGGGCCGGCCGCTTCTCCTCAGCGCCGGTGAACAGCGTAGTCGGCAGGATTCAAACCTGCGTGGGGAGACCCCAATGGACTTCTAGTCCATCGCCTTAACCACTCGGCCACGACTACGATGTCTTCTGTCCCGTTGTCGACCTCAAAGTTGGGTGAAAAAGCCATGAACTGGCTACCGTTTTGCTGAACTCGCCTAGCGTAAAACTCCTAAAGGGGAAAACAGCCCACCTCAAGGAACAAAACACTCATGAAGGGGAAGCATAGCAAACACTGTATGTGAAGTCTGTCACATCTTTAAGCGTACGCCGCCACACGGCAGAGCTGGACCGGCACGACAGCAACCTGAGGTCGCCGACAAGAAGACGGCCTTTCGCCTGAACAGGGACTTGAACCCTGGACCCTCAGATTAAAAGTCTGATGCTCTACCGACTGAGCTATCCAGGCTCTTGTGCTTTGCGCGCCTCTTACGTTTTATATAAGAACACTTTCTCCACAAGCCGCCCGGCAGAAGAAAAAGCTGAAGAAAAAGCTGGTGAGTCCACCAAATTGGCCATAGGCTCCGGACGGACGCCTGTAGGGGCACCCTGGTACCACGAGGAAGGCCACAAAAGGCATTTGGATGCACCTAACCGCCTAGTCTTCCTCACAGCCTTCCTCAGTGCCACGGAATGCCTATTTCGCCCACTAACCACCTAAACTTCACCACAGCCTTCCCCAGTGCCGCGAAATGCCTATTTCGCCCACTAATCACCTAAACTTCACCATAGTCTTCCTCAGTGCCACGGAACACCTATTTCGCCCACTAACCACCTAAACTTCACCACAGCCTTCCCCAGTGCCGCAAAATGCCTATTTCGCCCACTAATCACCTAAACTTCACCACAGTCTTCCTCAAAGCCCGCAAAGTGCCTATTTTGACCCCTAACCACCTAAACTTCACCAAGGTCTTCCCCGGTGCCGTAGAGTGCCTGTTTTGACCCCTAACCACCTAAGCTTCGCCCCGGTCTTCCTCGAAGCCTGCAGAGTGCCTATTTTGACCCCTAACCACCTAAACTTCATCTTTCCACTATCGTGGCCGGTCGACCGTATGGGCATGGCCACGAGGTGCCTTTCGTGCCCGCTAAACACCTATTTTTGACCCAGAGAGAGGTCACTTTAAATCGTTCCCGAAAGATCGCAGGACCTCGAAATTCGACACGAGGGTAGCCGAGGGCGTCCCGAGTTGCGGTCCAGAGTTTGAAATTTCTGCTTCCTTCCTAAGTGCGCGTTTCGGCAGTTCGGCATGATCCATACGCGATTCGGCTTTCTCCATCCCTGAGGGTCTTTCTGGTCCCCAGTGACTACCGGCAGGCCAAGTTTGGGGCCGAACGGCAGAGCATCCCACATACCACTTATCCCATGCAGTTTCACAGTTGTTTCGTGGACAGCAGAGCACGAGGGCTGTTTTGCGTAGCAAAAAATTGCCGACTCGGTATGTCGTCGAGGGCCACGTGACACCGCGTTCGGTGAAATTTGGGGCCCCTCAGACACCCAAGGGCCGAAGGGGGGGGGGGGGGGGGGGCGACAAGCGCAACTTATTCCATTGACTTTTTATAGGCGCTTCGTGGATGGTGGCCGATCGGCCCAAAATCGGCATATACGGCACGTCACGGTCCCCCGGGGCGACCCCCAAAGTTCCGTGTCCGTATCTGCTCGATCGGCTGAAAAAGACCCCCTTGACCGCGAGACACCTGTAAAACTTCCATTGAATAAGTTGGGAGGCCCAGTCAAGTAAGTTACAGGTGGGACTTTCCCTCTTGTGTGGTCCGTTTTTGCGGTCAGACATCAAAGAATCCACCAAGAAAGCTATTGGGTGGCTCCTAGCCTCCTCCTGAAGCACCCAGAGGTGCTCAATCCTCAGAATTCTACTGACCACGAACAGCCTATTTTTTATAATGGGATAGATTATACGTGGGACATCCAGATCTCAGCTTCTGGACGTGCTATCAAGCTGAAACCTGCGTTCCTGCGCTGGCCTGGACATGCCCTGATGACGGTGAGAATTTGAAGAAGATTGGAGAAACTTGAAAATTTTGCCAAAAACAACCTCCCCTTTGAGGTTTTTCAAGCCAGATTTTCAAGTTTCTCCAAACTTCTTGAAATTCACCACAGGAGCTGGGAATGTCCAGACTAGCGCAGGAACTCGGTTTTCAGCTTGATTGCACGTCCAGAGGCTGAGACGTCCCACGTACAATCTATCTCATTATAAAAACACAGGCTGTTCGTGGTCAGTGGAATTCTGAGGGTTTAACACCTCAGGGTACTTCAGGAGGATGGGGAGCCACCTCAATAAGTTCTTTAGTGTATTAATTGATGTTTGACCACAGAAGCGGACCACAGAAGAGGGAACATCCCACCTGTAACTTACTTAACAGGGCCTCCACAGGCTTTCCGTGGACAGTGCATTTTTAAGCATATTAAGCCGTTTTAGGTGATCTAATGTACATAGAACTGCTGGGTAGTGTTCCCTGAGCACTGTACTGTAGAAATGTGTCCATAAAACCACTGTAGTTATGAAATATGATTTACTACTGTACCGTCCACAGAAAGCCTGTGGAGGCCCTGTCAAATAAGTTCTCCATGAAATACTCCATGAAATACCAGATTGACCCGCCACGAGCTAAAGTCTCTCAATATCTTGAATGCTACACATTACAGAGGGTCATTATTTGGACCGCTTTATTTCATTTCATTTTTTTGTCTAATACGGGGGCATGAAAAAAGAGATGACATTGCCTTGATCGGGATTGTGAATACTGGGTGAGGGAAGGGACTTTCGTAACTCCTCCCATTTGGAGTGAGGGGGGTGACGAAAATCATGTTGGCAAGTGTCGGCACCCTAGATTACCCTTGGTGAGCGTAGTGCTTTACCACAGTGTGCGCACAGGTCCAAGGGCGTAGAGACACATCTCGAGTTTCTCTTCATCAGCGCATAAATCTTTTGCCTTTTACTAAAGATTTCCATGGAGGGGAACCTTTGCGAGTGACCTGTATTTTTGGGGGCTCTGCTCACAGCAGAGCTACACTAGAGTGTCAAGAGCAGAGTCAATCTGGCCACCCGCCAGCGTGCAGTGGAACGAAGCTTGCCTCGTCATGGACTGTGTTTGCAGCCTTTGCGCTTCCAGCTTCGCAACTTCAAATTACTTTAGCCAGCATGGAAAGACAGCGCTCTCTCGTCCATGACGGGCTCAAACAAAGATGGCTTCAGCTTTTTTGGCCCTATCAGTGACTCGTGCGCTTCGAGCCTTCTTTTTTGACCCCCCGAAAGCCAGCGTCTGCTACCTGCGTTGTTGGTATAGTATAACTGGCACCCGTACGAAAAATGGAGGTGGCAGAAAGGAGCTCAGTGCACAAAAAGCCTGCCGTGACCCGGATTCGAACCGGGGTTGCTGCGGCCACAACGCAGAGTACTAAACACTATACGACCACGGCGTGCCACTGACTCACGGCTGGTGGTGCCGGCCGTCCGAATGCAAAAAGGGCCAGCGGCGTGTTTTATTCCTGTTGGAGAGAGGGCACACAAATCCCTGCGAGGGACGCGGAAGAAAAGGGGCCGGCCGCTTCTCCTCAGCGCCGGTGAACAGCGTAGTCGGCAGGATTCAAACCTGCGTGGGGAGACCCCAATGGACTTCTAGTCCATCGCCTTAACCACTCGGCCACGACTACGATGTCTTCTGTCCCGTTGTCGACCTCAAAGTTGGGTGAAAAAGCCATGAACTGGCTACCGTTTTGCTGAACTCGCCTAGCGTAAAACTCCTAAAGGGGAAAACAGCCCACCTCAAGGAACAAAACACTCATGAAGGGGAAGCATAGCAAACACTGTATGTGAAGTCTGTCACATCTTTAAGCGTACGCCGCCACACGGCAGAGCTGGACCGGCACGACAGCAACCTGAGGTCGCCGACAAGAAGACGGCCTTTCGCCTGAACAGGGACTTGAACCCTGGACCCTCAGATTAAAAGTCTGATGCTCTACCGACTGAGCTATCCAGGCTCTTGTGCTTTGCGCGCCTCTTACGTTTTATATAAGAACACTTTCTCCACAAGCCGCCCGGCAGAAGAAAAAGCTGAAGAAAAAGCTGGTGAGTCCACCAAATTGGCCATAGGCTCCGGACGGACGCCTGTAGGGGCACCCTGGTACCACGAGGAAGGCCACAAAAGGCATTTGGATGCACCTAACCGCCTAGTCTTCCTCACAGCCTTCCTCAGTGCCACGGAATGCCTATTTCGCCCACTAACCACCTAAACTTCACCACAGCCTTCCCCAGTGCCGCGAAATGCCTATTTCGCCCACTAATCACCTAAACTTCACCATAGTCTTCCTCAGTGCCACGGAACACCTATTTCGCCCACTAACCACCTAAACTTCACCACAGCCTTCCCCAGTGCCGCGAAATGCCTATTTCGCCCACTAATCACCTAAACTTCACCACAGTCTTCCTCAAAGCCCGCAAAGTGCCTATTTTGACCCCTAACCACCTAAACTTCACCAAGGTCTTCCCCGGTGCCGTAGAGTGCCTGTTTTGACCCCTAACCACCTAAGCTTCGCCACGGTCTTCCTCGAAGCCTGCAGAGTGCCTATTTTGACCCCTAACCACCTAAACTTCATCTTTCCACTATCGTGGCCGGTCGACCGTATGGGCATGGCCACGAGGTGCCTTTCGTGCCCGCTAAACACCTATTTTTGACCCAGAGAGAGGTCACTTTAAATCGTTCCCGAAAGATCGCAGGACCTCGAAATTCGACACGAGGGTAGCCGAGGGCGTCCCGAGTTGCGGTCCAGAGTTTGAAATTTCTGCTTCCTTCCTAAGTGCGCGTTTCGGCAGTTCGGCATGATCCATACGCGATTCGGCTTTCTCCATCCCTGAGGGTCTTTCTGGTCCCCAGTGACTACCGGCAGGCCAAGTTTGGGGCCGAACGGCAGAGCATCCCACATACCACTTATCCCATGCAGTTTCACAGTTGTTTCGTGGACAGCAGAGCACGAGGGCTGTTTTGCGTAGCAAAAAATTGCCGACTCGGTATGTCGTCGAGGGCCACGTGACACCGCGTTCGGTGAAATTTGGGGCCCCTCAGACACCCAAGGGCCGAAGGGGGGGGGGGGGCGGCGACAAGCGCAACTTATTCCATTGACTTTTTATAGGCGCTTCGTGGATGGTGGCCGATCGGCCCAAAATCGGCATATACGGCACGTCACGGTCCCCCGGGGCGACCCCCAAAGTTCCGTGTCCGTATCTGCTCGATCGGCTGAAAAAGACCCCCTTGACCGCGAGACACCTGTAAAACTTCCATTGAATAAGTTGGGGGGCCAGTCAAGTAAGTTACAGGTGGGACTTTCCCTCTTGTGTGGTCCGTTTTTGCGGTCAGACATCAAAGAATCCACCAAGAAAGCTATTGGGTGGCTCCTAGCCTCCTCCTGAAGCACCCAGAGGTGCTCAATCCTCAGAATTCTACTGACCACGAACAGCCTATTTTTTATAATGGGATAGATTATACGTGGGACATCCAGATCTCAGCTTCTGGACGTGCTATCAAGCTGAAACCTGCGTTCCTGCGCTGGCCTGGACATGCCCTGATGACGGTGAGAATTTGAAGAAGATTGGAGAAACTTGAAAATTTTGCCAAAAACAACCTCCCCTTTGAGGTTTTTCAAGCCAGATTTTCAAGTTTCTCCAAACTTCTTGAAATTCACCACAGGAGCTGGGAATGTCCAGACTAGCGCAGGAACTCGGTTTTCAGCTTGATTGCACGTCCAGAGGCTGAGACGTCCCACGTACAATCTATCTCATTATAAAAACACAGGCTGTTCGTGGTCAGTGGAATTCTGAGGGTTTAACACCTCAGGGTACTTCAGGAGGATGGGGAGCCACCTCAATAAGTTCTTTAGTGTATTAATTGATGTTTGACCACAGAAGCGGACCACAGAAGAGGGAACATCCCACCTGTAACTTACTTAACAGGGCCTCCACAGGCTTTCCGTGGACAGTGCATTTTTAAGCATATTAAGCCGTTTTAGGTGATCTAATGTACATAGAACTGCTGGGTAGTGTTCCCTGAGCACTGTACTGTAGAAATGTGTCCATAAAACCACTGTAGTTATGAAATATGATTTACTACTGTACCGTCCACAGAAAGCCTGTGGAGGCCCTGTCAAATAAGTTCTCCATGAAATACTCCATGAAATACCAGATTGACCCGCCACGAGCTAAAGTCTCTCAATATCTTGAATGCTACACATTACAGAGGGTCATTATTTGGACCGCTTTATTTCATTTCATTTTTTTGTCTAATACGGGGGCATGAAAAAAGAGATGACATTGCCTTGATCGGGATTGTGAATACTGGGTGAGGGAAGGGACTTTCGTAACTCCTCCCATTTGGAGTGAGGGGGGTGACGAAAATCATGTTGGCAAGTGTCGGCACCCTAGATTACCCTTGGTGAGCGTAGTGCTTTACCACAGTGTGCGCACAGGTCCAAGGGCGTAGAGACACATCTCGAGTTTCTCTTCATCAGCGCATAAATCTTTTGCCTTTTACTAAAGATTTCCATGGAGGGGAACCTTTGCGAGTGACCTGTATTTTTGGGGGCTCTGCTCACAGCAGAGCTACACTAGAGTGTCAAGAGCAGAGTCAATCTGGCCACCCGCCAGCGTGCAGTGGAACGAAGCTTGCCTCGTCATGGACTGTGTTTGCAGCCTTTGCGCTTCCAGCTTCGCAACTTCAAATTACTTTAGCCAGCATGGAAAGACAGCGCTCTCTCGTCCATGACGGGCTCAAACAAAGATGGCTTCAGCTTTTTTGGCCCTATCAGTGACTCGTGCGCTTCGAGCCTTCTTTTTTGACCCCCCGAAAGCCAGCGTCTGCTACCTGCGTTGTTGGTATAGTATAACTGGCACCCGTACGAAAAATGGAGGTGGCAGAAAGGAGCTCAGTGCACAAAAAGCCTGCCGTGACCCGGATTCGAACCGGGGTTGCTGCGGCCACAACGCAGAGTACTAACCACTATACGACCACGGCGTGCCACTGACTCACGGCTGGTGGTGCCGGCCGTCCGAATGCAAAAAGGGCCAGCGGCGTGTTTTATTCCTGTTGGAGAGAGGGCACACAAATCCCTGCGAGGGACGCGGAAGAAAAGGGGCCGGCCGCTTCTCCTCAGCGCCGGTGAACAGCGTAGTCGGCAGGATTCAAACCTGCGTGGGGAGACCCCAATGGACTTCTAGTCCATCGCCTTAACCACTCGGCCACGACTACGATGTCTTCTGTCCCGTTGTCGACCTCAAAGTTGGGTGAAAAAGCCATGAACTGGCTACCGTTTTGCTGAACTCGCCTAGCGTAAAACTCCTAAAGGGGAAAACAGCCCACCTCAAGGAACAAAACACTCATGAAGGGGAAGCATAGCAAACACTGTATGTGAAGTCTGTCACATCTTTAAGCGTACGCCGCCACACGGCAGAGCTGGACCGGCACGACAGCAACCTGAGGTCGCCGACAAGAAGACGGCCTTTCGCCTGAACAGGGACTTGAACCCTGGACCCTCAGATTAAAAGTCTGATGCTCTACCGACTGAGCTATCCAGGCTCTTGTGCTTTGCGCGCCTCTTACGTTTTATATAAGAACACTTTCTCCACAAGCCGCCCGGCAGAAGAAAAAGCTGAAGAAAAAGCTGGTGAGTCCACCAAATTGGCCATAGGCTCCGGACGGACGCCTGTAGGGGCACCCTGGTACCACGAGGAAGGCCACAAAAGGCATTTGGATGCACCTAACCGCCTAGTCTTCCTCACAGCCTTCCTCAGTGCCACGGAATGCCTATTTCGCCCACTAACCACCTAAACTTCACCACAGCCTTCCCCAGTGCCGCGAAATGCCTATTTCGCCCACTAATCACCTAAACTTCACCATAGTCTTCCTCAGTGCCACGGAACACCTATTTCGCCCACTAACCACCTAAACTTCACCACAGCCTTCCCCAGTGCCGCGAAATGCCTATTTCGCCCACTAATCACCTAAACTTCACCACAGTCTTCCTCAAAGCCCGCAAAGTGCCTATTTTGACCCCTAACCACCTAAACTTCACCAAGGTCTTCCCCGGTGCCGTAGAGTGCCTGTTTTGACCCCTAACCACCTAAGCTTCGCCACGGTCTTCCTCGAAGCCTGCAGAGTGCCTATTTTGACCCCTAACCACCTAAACTTCATCTTTCCACTATCGTGGCCGGTCGACCGTATGGGCATGGCCACGAGGTGCCTTTCGTGCCCGCTAAACACCTATTTTTGACCCAGAGAGAGGTCACTTTAAATCGTTCCCGAAAGATCGCAGGACCTCGAAATTCGACACGAGGGTAGCCGAGGGCGTCCCGAGTTGCGGTCCAGAGTTTGAAATTTCTGCTTCCTTCCTAAGTGCGCGTTTCGGCAGTTCGGCATGATCCATACGCGATTCGGCTTTCTCCATCCCTGAGGGTCTTTCTGGTCCCCAGTGACTACCGGCAGGCCAAGTTTGGGGCCGAACGGCAGAGCATCCCACATACCACTTATCCCATGCAGTTTCACAGTTGTTTCGTGGACAGCAGAGCACGAGGGCTGTTTTGCGTAGCAAAAAATTGCCGACTCGGTATGTCGTCGAGGGCCACGTGACACCGCGTTCGGTGAAATTTGGGGCCCCTCAGACACCCAAGGGCCGAAGGGGGGGGGGGGGGGGGGGCGGCGACAAGCGCAACTTATTCCATTGACTTTTTATAGGCGCTTCGTGGATGGTGGCCGATCGGCCCAAAATCGGCATATACGGCACGTCACGGTCCCCCGGGGCGACCCCCAAAGTTCCGTGTCCGTATCTGCTCGATCGGCTGAAAAAGACCCCCTTGACCGCGAGACACCTGTAAAACTTCCATTGAATAAGTTGGGAGGCCCAGTCAAGTAAGTTACAGGTGGGACTTTCCCTCTTGTGTGGTCCGTTTTTGCGGTCAGACATCAAAGAATCCACCAAGAAAGCTATTGGGTGGCTCCTAGCCTCCTCCTGAAGCACCCAGAGGTGCTCAATCCTCAGAATTCTACTGACCACGAACAGCCTATTTTTTATAATGGGATAGATTATACGTGGGACATCCAGATCTCAGCTTCTGGACGTGCTATCAAGCTGAAACCTGCGTTCCTGCGCTGGCCTGGACATGCCCTGATGACGGTGAGAATTTGAAGAAGATTGGAGAAACTTGAAAATTTTGCCAAAAACAACCTCCCCTTTGAGGTTTTTCAAGCCAGATTTTCAAGTTTCTCCAAACTTCTTGAAATTCACCACAGGAGCTGGGAATGTCCAGACTAGCGCAGGAACTCGGTTTTCAGCTTGATTGCACGTCCAGAGGCTGAGACGTCCCACGTACAATCTATCTCATTATAAAAACACAGGCTGTTCGTGGTCAGTGGAATTCTGAGGGTTTAACACCTCAGGGTACTTCAGGAGGATGGGGAGCCACCTCAATAAGTTCTTTAGTGTATTAATTGATGTTTGACCACAGAAGCGGACCACAGAAGAGGGAACATCCCACCTGTAACTTACTTAACAGGGCCTCCACAGGCTTTCCGTGGACAGTGCATTTTTAAGCATATTAAGCCGTTTTAGGTGATCTAATGTACATAGAACTGCTGGGTAGTGTTCCCTGAGCACTGTACTGTAGAAATGTGTCCATAAAACCACTGTAGTTATGAAATATGATTTACTACTGTACCGTCCACAGAAAGCCTGTGAAGGCCCTGTCAAATAAGTTCTCCATGAAATACTCCATGAAATACCAGATTGACCCGCCACGAGCTAAAGTCTCTCAATATCTTGAATGCTACACATTACAGAGGGTCATTATTTGGACCGCTTTATTTCATTTCATTTTTTTGTCTAATACGGGGGCATGAAAAAAGAGATGACATTGCCTTGATCGGGATTGTGAATACTGGGTGAGGGAAGGGACTTTCGTAACTCCTCCCATTTGGAGTGAGGGGGGTGACGAAAATCATGTTGGCAAGTGTCGGCACCCTAGATTACCCTTGGTGAGCGTAGTGCTTTACCACAGTGTGCGCACAGGTCCAAGGGCGTAGAGACACATCTCGAGTTTCTCTTCATCAGCGCATAAATCTTTTGCCTTTTACTAAAGATTTCCATGGAGGGGAACCTTTGCGAGTGACCTGTATTTTTGGGGGCTCTGCTCACAGCAGAGCTACACTAGAGTGTCAAGAGCAGAGTCAATCTGGCCACCCGCCAGCGTGCAGTGGAACGAAGCTTGCCTCGTCATGGACTGTGTTTGCAGCCTTTGCGCTTCCAGCTTCGCAACTTCAAATTACTTTAGCCAGCATGGAAAGACAGCGCTCTCTCGTCCATGACGGGCTCAAACAAAGATGGCTTCAGCTTTTTTGGCCCTATCAGTGACTCGTGCGCTTCGAGCCTTCTTTTTTGACCCCCCGAAAGCCAGCGTCTGCTACCTGCGTTGTTGGTATAGTATAACTGGCACCCGTACGAAAAATGGAGGTGGCAGAAAGGAGCTCAGTGCACAAAAAGCCTGCCGTGACCCGGATTCGAACCGGGGTTGCTGCGGCCACAACACAGAGTACTAACCACTATACGACCACGGCGTGCCACTGACTCACGGCTGGTGGTGCCGGCCGTCCGAATGCAAAAAGGGCCAGCGGCGTGTTTTATTCCTGTTGGAGAGAGGGCACACAAATCCCTGCGAGGGACGCGGAAGAAAAGGGGCCGGCCGCTTCTCCTCAGCGCCGGTGAACAGCGTAGTCGGCAGGATTCAAACCTGCGTGGGGAGACCCCAATGGACTTCTAGTCCATCGCCTTAACCACTCGGCCACGACTACGATGTCTTCTGTCCCGTTGTCGACCTCAAAGTTGGGTGAAAAAGCCATGAACTGGCTACCGTTTTGCTGAACTCGCCTAGCGTAAAACTCCTAAAGGGGAAAACAGCCCACCTCAAGGAACAAAACACTCATGAAGGGGAAGCATAGCAAACACTGTATGTGAAGTCTGTCACATCTTTAAGCGTACGCCGCCACACGGCAGAGCTGGACCGGCACGACAGCAACCTGAGGTCGCCGACAAGAAGACGGCCTTTCGCCTGAACAGGGACTTGAACCCTGGACCCTCAGATTAAAAGTCTGATGCTCTACCGACTGAGCTATCCAGGCTCTTGTGCTTTGCGCGCCTCTTACGTTTTATATAAGAACACTTTCTCCACAAGCCGCCCGGCAGAAGAAAAAGCTGAAGAAAAAGCTGGTGAGTCCACCAAATTGGCCATAGGCTCCGGACGGACGCCTGTAGGGGCACCCTGGTACCACGAGGAAGGCCACAAAAGGCATTTGGATGCACCTAACCGCCTAGTCTTCCTCACAGCCTTCCTCAGTGCCACGGAATGCCTATTTCGCCCACTAACCACCTAAACTTCACCACAGCCTTCCCCAGTGCCGCGAAATGCCTATTTCGCCCACTAATCACCTAAACTTCACCATAGTCTTCCTCAGTGCCACGGAACACCTATTTCGCCCACTAACCACCTAAACTTCACCACAGCCTTCCCCAGTGCCGCGAAATGCCTATTTCGCCCACTAATCACCTAAACTTCACCATAGTCTTCCTCAGTGCCACGGAACGCCTATTTCGCCCACTAACCACCTAAACTTCACCACAGCCTTCCCCAGTGCCGCGAAATGCCTATTTCGCCCACTAATCACCTAAACTTCACCATAGTCTTCCTCAGTGCCACGGAACGCCTATTTCGCCCACTAACCACCTAAACTTCACCACAGCCTTCCCCAGTGCCGCAAAATGCCTATTTCGCCCACTAATCACCTAAACTTCACCACAGTCTTCCTCAAAGCCCGCAAAGTGCCTATTTTGACCCCTAACCACCTAAACTTCACCAAGGTCTTCCCCGGTGCCGTAGAGTGCCTGTTTTGACCCCTAACCACCTAAGCTTCGCCACGGTCTTCCTCGAAGCCTGCAGAGTGCCTATTTTGACCCCTAACCACCTAAACTTCATCTTTCCACTTTAGTGGCCGGTCGACCGTATGGGCATGGCCACGAGGTGCCTTTCGTGCCCGCTAAACACCTATTTTTGACCCAGAGAGAGGTCACTCTAAATCGTTCACGAAAGATCGCAGGACCTCGAAATTCGACACGAGGGTAGCCGAGGGCGTCCCGAGTTGCGGTCCAGAGTTTGAAATTTCTGCTTCCTTCCTAAGTGCGCGTTTCGGCAGTTCGGCATGATCCATACGCGATTCGGCTTTCTCCATCCCTGAAGGTCTTTCTGGTCCCCAGTGACTACCGGCAGGCCAAGTTTGGGGCCGAACGGCAGAGCATCCCACATACCACTTATCCCATGCAGTTTCACAGTTGTTTCGTGGACAGCAGAGCACGAGGGCTGTTTTGCGTAGCAAAAAATTGCCGACTCGGTATGTCGTCGAGGGCCACGTGACACAGCGTTTGGTGAAATTTGGGGCCCCTCAGACACCCAAGGGCCGAAGCGGGGGGGGGGCGGCGACAAGCGCAACTTATTCCATTGACTTTTTATAGGCGCTTCGTGGATGGTGGCTGATCGGCCCAAAATCGGCATATACGGCACGTCACGGTCCCCCGGGGCGGCCCCCAAAGTTCCGTGTCCGTATCTGCTCGATCGGCTGAAAAAGACCCCCTTGACCGCGAGACACCTGTAAAACTTCCATTGAATAAGTTGGGAGGCCCAGTCAAGTAAGTTACAGGTGGGACTTTCCCTCTTGTGCGGTCCGTTTTTGAGGTCAGACATCAAAGAATCCACCAAGAAAGCTATTGGGTGGCTCCTAGCCTCCTCCTGAAGCACCCAGAGGTGCTCAATCCTCAGAATTCTACTGACCACGAACAGCCTATTTTTTATAATGGGATAGATTATACGTGGGACATCCAGATCTCAGCTTCTGGACGTGCTATCAAGCTGAAACCTGCGTTCCTGCGCTGGCCTGGACATGCCCTGATGACGGTGAGAATTTGAAGAAGATTGGAGAAACTTGAAAATTTTGCCAAAAACAACCTCCCCTTTGAGGTTTTTCAAGCCAGATTTTCAAGTTTCTCCAAACTTCTTGAAATTCACCACAGGAGCTGGGAATGTCCAGACTAGCGCAGGAACTCGGTTTTCAGCTTGATTGCACGTCCAGAGGCTGAGACGTCCCACGTACAATCTATCTCATTATAAAAAAACAGGCTGTTCGTGGTCAGTGGAATTCTGAGGGTTTAACACCTCAGGGTCCTTCAGGAGGATGGGGGGAGCCACCTCAATAAGTTCTTTAGTGTATTAATTGATGTTTGACCACAGAAGTGGACCACACAAGAGGGAACATCCCACCTGTAACTTACTTAACAGGGCCTCCACAGGCTTTCCGTGGACAGTGCATTTTTAAGCATATTAAGCCGTTTTAGGTGATCTAATGTACATAGAACTGCTGGGTAGTGTTCCCTGAGCACTGTACTGTAGAAATGTGTCCATAAAATCACTGTAGTTATTAAATATGATTTACTACTGTACTGTCCACAGAAAGCCTGTGGAGGCCCTGTCAAATAAGTTCTCCATGAAATACTCCATGAAATACCAGATTGACCCGCCACGAGCTAAAGTCTCTCAATATCTTGAATGCTACACATTACAGGGGGTCATTATTTGGACCGCTTTATTTCATTTCATTTTTTGTTCTAATACGGGGGCATGAAAAAAGAGATGACATTGCCTTGATCGGGTTTGTGAATACTGGGTGAGGGAAGGGAATTTCGTAACTCCTCCCATTTGGAGTGAGGGGGGTGACGAAAATCATGTTGGCAGGTGTCGGCACCCTAGATTACCCTTGGTGAGCGTAGTGCTTTACCACAGTGTGCGCACAGGTCCAAGGGCGTAGAGACACATCTCGAGTTTCTCTTCATCAGCGCATAAATCTTTTGCCTTTTACTAAAGATTTCCGTGCAGGGGAACCTTTGCGAGTGACCTGTATTTTTGGGGGCTCTGCTCACAGCAGAGCTACACTAGAGTGTCAAGAGCAGAGTCAATCTGGCCACCCGCCAGCGTGCAGTGGAACGAAGCTTGCCTCGTCATGGACTGTGTTTGCAGCCTTTGCGCTTCCAGCTTCGCAACTTCAAATTACTTTAGCCAGCATGGAAAGACAGCGCTCTCTCGTCCATGACGGGCTCAAACAAAGATGGCTTCAGCTTTTTTGGCCCTATCAGTGACTCGTGCGCTTCGAGCCTTCTTTTTTGACCCCCCGAAAGCCAGCGTCTGCTGCCTGCGTTGTTGGTATAGTATAACTGGCACCCGTACGAAAAATGGAGGTGGCAGAAAGGAGCTCAGTGCACAAAAAGCCTGCCGTGACCCGGATTCGAACCGGGGTTGCTGCGGCCACAACGCAGAGTACTAACCACTATACGACCACGGCGTGCCACTGGCTCACGCCTGGTGGTGCCGGCCGTCCGAATGCAAAAAGGGCCAGCGGCGTGTTTTATTCCTGTTGGAGAGAGGGCACACAAATCCCTGCGAGGGACGCGGAAGAAAAGGGGCCGGCCGCTTCTCCTCAGTGCCGGTGAACAGCGTAGTCGGCAGGATTCAAACCTGCGTGGGGAGACCCCAATGGACTTCTAGTCCATCGCCTTAACCACTTGGCCATGACTACGATGTCTTCTGTCCCGTTGTCGACCTCAAAGTTGGGTGAAAAAGCCATGAACTGGCTACCGCTTTGCTGAACTCGCCTAGCGTAAAACTCCTAAAGGGGAAAACAGCCCACCTCAAGGAACAAAACACTCATGAAGTTGCAGCATAGCAAACACTGTATGTGAAGTCTGTCACATCTTTAAGCGTACGCCGCCACACTGCAGAGCTGGACCGGCACGACAGCAACCTGAGGTCGCCGAAAAGAAGACGGCCCTACGCCTGAACAGGGACTTGAACCCTGGACCCTCAGATTAAAAGTCTGATGCTCTACCGACTGAGCTATCCAGGCTCTTGTGCTTTGCGCGCCTCTTACGTTTTATATAAGAACACTTTCTCCACAAGCCGCCCGGCAGAAGAAAAAGCTGAAGAAAAAGCTGGTGAGTCCACCAAATTGGCCATAGGCTCCGGACGGACGCCTGTAGGGGCACCCTGGTACCACGAGGAAGGCCACAAAAGGCATTTGGATGCACCTAACCGCCTAGTCTTCCTCACAGCCTTCCTCAGTGCCACGGAATGCCTATTTCGCCCACTAACCAACTAAACTTCACCACAGCCTTCCCCAGTGCCGCGAAATGCCTATTTCGCCCACTAATCACCTAAACTTCACCATACTCTTCCTCAGTGCCACGGAACGCCTATTTCGCCCACTAACCACCTAAACTTCACCACAGCCTTCCCCAGTGCCGCAAAATGCCTATTTCGCCAACTAATCACCTAAACTTCACCACAGTCTTCCTCAAAGCCCGCAAAGTGCCTATTTTGACCCCTAACCACCTAAACTTCACCAAGGTCTTCCCCGGTGCCGTAGAGTGCCTGTTTTGACCCCTAACCACCTAAGCTTCGCCACGGTCTTCCTCGAAGCCTGCAGAGTGCCTATTTTGACCCCTAACCACCTAAACTTCATCTTTCCACTATCGTGGCCGGTCGACCGTATGGGCATGGCCACGAGGTGCCTTTCGTGCCCGCTAAACACCTATTTTTGACCCAGAGAGAGGTCACTCTAAATCGTTCACGAAAGATCGCAGGACCTCGAAATTCGACACGAGGGTCGCCGAGGGCGTCCCGAGTTGCGGTCCAGAGTTTGAAATTTCTGCTTCCTTCCTAAGTGCGCGTTTCGGCAGTTCGGCATGATCCATACGCGATTCGGCTTTCTCCATCCCTGAGGGTCTTTCTGGTCCCCAGTGACTACCGGCAGGCCAAGTTTGGGGCCGAACGGCAGAGCATCCCACATACCACTTATCCCATGCAGTTTCACAGTTGTTTCGTGGACAGCAGAGCACGAGGGCTGTTTTGCGTAGCAAAAAATTGCCGACTCGGTATGTCGTCGAGGGCCACGTGACACCGCGTTTGGTGAAATTTGGGGCCCCTCAGACACCCAAGGGCCGAAGGGGGGGGGGGCGGCGACAAGCGCAACTTATTCCATTGACTTTTTATAGGCGCTTCGTGGATGGTGGCCGATCGGCCCAAAATCGGCATATACGGCACGTCACGGTCCCCCGGGGCGGCCCCCAAAGTTCCGTGTCCGTATCTGCTCGATCGGCTGAAAAAGACCCCCTTGACCGCGAGACACCTGTAAAACTTCCATTGAATAAGTTGGGAGGCCCAGTCAAGTAAGTTACAGGTGGGACTTTCCCTCTTGTGCGGTCCGTTTTTGAGGTCAGACATCAAAGAATCCACCAAGAAAGCTATTGGGTGGCTCCTAGCCTCCTCCTGAAGCACCCAGAGGTGCTCAATCCTCAGAATTCTACTGACCACGAACAGCCTATTTTTTATAATGGGATAGATTATACGTGGGACATCCAGATCTCAGCTTCTGGACGTGCTATCAAGCTGAAACCTGCGTTCCTGCGCTGGCCTGGACATGCCCTGATGACGGTGAGAATTTGAAGAAGATTGGAGAAACTTGAAAATTTTGCCAAAAACAACCTCCCCTTTGAGGTTTTTCAAGCCAGATTTTCAAGTTTCTCCAAACTTCTTGAAATTCACCACAGGAGCTGGGAATGTCCAGACTAGCGCAGGAACTCGGTTTTCAGCTTGATTGCACGTCCAGAGGCTGAGACGTCCCACGTACAATCTATCTCATTATAAAAACACAGGCTGTTCGTGGTCAGTGGAATTCTGGGGGTTTAACACCTCAGGGTACTTCAGGAGGATGGGGGAGCCACCTCAATAAGTTCTTTAGTGTATTAATTGATGTTTGACCACAGAAGCGGACCATAGAAGAGGGAACATCCCACCTGTAACTTACTTAACAGGGCCTCCACAGGCTTTCCGTGGACAGTGCATTTTTAAGCATATTAAGCCGTTTTAGGTGATCTAATGTACATAGAACTGCTGGGTAGTGTTCCCTGAGCACTGTACTGTAGAAATGTGTCCATAAAACCCACTGTAGTTATGAAATATGATTTACTACTGTACCGTCCACAGAAAGCCTGTGGAGGCCCTGTCAAATAAGTTCTCCATGAAATACTCCATGAAATACCAGATTGACCCGCCACGAGCTAAAGTCTCTCAATATCTTGAATGCTACACATTACAGGGGGTCATTATTTGGACCGCTTTATTTCATTTCTTTTTTTGTCTAATACGGGGGCATGAAAAAAGAGATGACATTGCCTTGATCGGGATTGTGAATACTGGGTGAGGGAAGGGACTTTCGTAACTCCTCCCATTTGGAGTGAGGGGGGTGACGAAAATCATGTTGGCAAGTGTCGGCACCCTAGATTACCCTTGGTGAGCGTAGTGCTTTACCACAGTGTGCGCACAGGTCCAAGGGCGTAGAGACACATCTCGAGTTTCTCTTCATCAGCGCATAAATCTTTTGCCTTTTACTAAAGATTTCCGTGGAGGGGAACCTTTGCGAGTGACCTGTATTTTTGGGGGCTCTGCTCACAGAAGAGCTACACTAGAGTGTCAAGAGCAGAGTCAATCTGGCCACCCGCCAGCGTGCAGTGGAACGAAGCGTGCCTCGTCATGGACTGTGTTTGCAGCCTTTGCGCTTCCAGCTTCGCAACTTCAAATTTCTTTAGCCAGCATAGAAAGACAGCGCTCTCTCGTCCATGACGGGCTCAAACAAAGATGGCTTCAGCTCTTTTGGCCCTATCAGTGACTCGTGCGCTTCGAGACTTCTTTTTTGACCCCGAAAGCCAGCGTCTGCTGCCTGCGTTGTTGGTATAGTATAACTGGCACCCGTACGAAAAATGGAGGTGGCAGAAAGGAGCTCAGTGCACAAAAAGCCTGCCGTGACCCGCATTCGAACCGGGGTTGCTGCGGCCACAACGCAGAGTACTAACCGCTATACGATCACGGCGTGCCACTGGCTCACGCCTGGTGGTGCCGGCCGTCCGAATGCAAAAAGGGCCAGCGGCGTGTTTTATTCCTGTTGGAGAGAGGGCACACAAATCCCTGCGAGGGACGTGGAAGAAAAGGGGCCGGCCGCTTCTCCTCAGCGCCGGTGAACAGCGTAGTCGGCAGGATTCAAACCTGCGCGGGGAGACCCCAATGGACTTCTAATCCATCGCCTTAACCACTCGGCCACGACTACGATGTCTTCTGTCCCGTTGTCGACCTCAAAGTTGGGTGAAAAAGCCATGAACTGGCTACCGCTTTGCTGAACTCGCCTAGCGTAAAACTCCTAAAGGGGAAAAATCCCACCTCAAGCAACAAAACACTCATGAAGGGGAAGCATAGCAAACACTGTATGTGAAGTCTGTCACATCTTTAAGCGTACGCCGCCACACGGCAGAGCTGGACCTGCACGACAGCAACCTGAGGCCGCCGACAAGAAGACGGCCCTTCGCCTGAACAGGGACTTGAACCCTGGACCCTCAGATTAAAAGTCTGATGCTCTACCGACTGAGCTATCCAGGCTCTTGTGCTTTGCGCGCCTCTTACGTTTTATATAAGAACACTTTCTCCACAAGCCGCCCGGCAGAAGAAAAAGCTGAAGAAAAAGCTGGTGAGTCCACCAAATTGGCCATAGGCTCCGGACGGACGCCTGTAGGGGCACCCTGGTGCCACGAGGAAGGCCACAAAAGGCATTTGGATGCACCTAACCGCCTAGTCTTCCTCACAGCCTTCTTCAGTGCCACGGAACGCCTATTTCGCCCACTAACCACCTAAACTTCACCACAGCCTTCCCCAGTGCCGCGAAATGCCTATTTCGCCCACTAATCACCTAAACTTCACCATAGTCTTCCTCAGTGCCACGGAACGCCTATTTCGCCCACTAACCACCTAAACTTCACCACAGCCTTCCCCAGTGCCGCGAAATGCCTATTTCGCCCACTAATCACCTAAACTTCACCATAGTCTTCCTCAGTGCCACGGAACGCCTATTTCGCCCACTAACCACCTAAACTTCACCACAGCCTTCCCCAGTGCCGCAAAATGCCTATTTCGCCCACTAATCACCTAAACTTCACCACAGTCTTCCTCAAAGCCCGCAAAGTGCCTATTTTGACCCCTAACCACCTAAACTTCACCAAGGTCTTCCCCCGGTGCCGTAGAGTGCCTGTTTTGACCCCTAACCACCTAAGCTTCGCCACGGTCTTCCTCGAAGCCTGCAGAGTGCCTATTTTGACCCCTAACCACCTAAACTTCATCTTTCCACTATCGTGGCCGGTCGACCGTATGGGCATGGCCACGAGGTGCCTTTCGTGCCCGCTAAACACCTATTTTTGACCCAGAGAGAGGTCACTCTAAATCGTTCACGAAAGATCGCAGGACCTCGAAATTCGACACGAGGGTAGCCGAGGGTGTCCCGAGTTGCGGTCCAGAGTTTGAAATTTCTGCTTCCTTCCTAAGTGCGCGTTTTGGCAGTTCGGCATGATCCATATGCGATTCGGCTTTCTCCATCCCTGAGGGTCTTTCTGGTCCCCAGTGACTACCGGCAGGCCAAGTTTGGGGCCGAACGGCAGAGCATCCCACATACCACTTATCCCATGCAGTTTCACAGTTGTTTCGTGGACAGCAGAGCACGAGGGCTGTTTTGCGTAGCAAAAAATTGCCGACTCGGTATGTCGTCGAGGGCCACGTGACACAGCGTTCGGTGAAATTTGGGGCCCCTCAGACACCCAAGGGCCGAAGCGGGGGGGGGGGGCGGCGACAAGCGCAACTTATTCCATTGACTTTTTATAGGCGCTTCGTGGATGGTGGCTGATCGGCCCAAAATCGGCATATACGGCACGTCACGGTCCCCCGGGGCGGCCCCCAAAGTTCCGTGTCCGTATCTGCTCGATCGGCTGAAAAAGACCCCCTTGACCGCGAGACACCTGTAAACCTTCCATTGAATAAGTTGGGAGGCCCAGTCAAGTAAGTTACAGGTGGGACTTTCCCTCTTGTGCGGTCCGTTTTTGAGGTCAGACATCAAAGAATCCACCAAGAAAGCTATTGGGTGGCTCCTAGCCTCCTCCTGAAGCACCCAGAGGTGCTCAATCCTCAGAATTCTACTGACCACGAACAGCCTATTTTTTATAATGGGATAGATTATACGTGGGACATCCAGATATCAGCTTCTGGACGTGCTATCAAGCTGAAACCTGCGTTCCTGCGCTGGCCTGGACATGCCCTGATGACAGTGAGAATTTGAAGAAGATTGGAGAAACTTGAAAATTTTGCCAAAAACAACCTCCCCTTTGAGGTTTTTCAAGCCAGATTTTCAAGTTTCTCCAAACTTCTTGAAATTCACCACAGGAGCTGGGAATGTCCAGACTAGCGCAGGAACTCGGTTTTCAGCTTGATTGCACGTCCAGAGGCTGAGACGTCCCACGTACAATCTATCTCATTATAAAAAAACAGGCTGTTCGTGGTCAGTGGAATTCTGAGGGTTTAACACCTCAGGGTCCTTCAGGAGGATGGGGGGAGCCACCTCAATAAGTTCTTTTGTGTATTAATTGATGTTTGACCACAGAAGCGGACCACACAAGAGGGAACATCCCACCTGTAACTTACTTAACAGGGCCTCCACAGGCTTTCCGTGGACAGTGCATTTTTAAGCATATTAAGCCGTTTTAGGTGATCTAATGTACATAGAACTGCTGGGTAGTGTTCCCTGAGCACTGTACTGTAGAAATGTGTCCATAAAATCACTGTAGTTATTAAATATGATTTACTACTGTACTGTCCACAGAAAGCCTGTGGAGGCCCTGTCAAATAAGTTCTCCATGAAATACTCCATGAAATACCAGATTGACCCGCCACGAGCTAAAGTCTCTCAATATCTTGAATGCTACACATTACAGGGGGTCATTATTTGGACCGCTTTATTTCATTTCATTTTTTGTTCTAATACGGGGGCATGAAAAAAGAGATGACATTGCCTTGATCGGGTTTGTGAATACTGGGTGAGGGAAGGGAATTTCGTAACTCCTCCCATTTGGAGTGAGGGGGGTGACGAAAATCATGTTGGCAGGTGTCGGCACCCTAGATTATCCTTGGTGAGCGTAGTGCTTTACCACAGTGTGCGCACAGGTCCAAGGGCGTAGAGACACATCTCGAGTTTCTCTTTATCAGCGCATAAATCTTTTGCCTTTTACTAAAGATTTCCATGCAGGGGAACCTTTGCGAGTGACCTGTATTTTTGGGGGCTCTGCTCACAGCAGAGCTACACTAGAGTGTCAAGAGCAGAGTCAATCTGGCCACCCGCCAGCGTGCAGTGGAACGAAGCTTGCCTCGTCATGGACTGTGTTTGCAGCCTTTGCGCTTCCAGCTTCGCAACTTCAAATTACTTTAGCCAGCATGGAAAGACAGCGCTCTCTCGTCCATGACGGGCTCAAACAAAGATGGCTTCAGGTTTTTTGGCCCTATCAGTGACTCGTGCGCTTCGAGCCTTCTTTTTTGACCCCCCGAAAGCCAGCGTCTGCTGCCTGCGTTGTTGGTATAGTATAACTGGCACCCGTACGAAAAATGGAGGTGGCAGAAAGGAGCTCAGTGCACAAAAAGCCTGCCGTGACCCGGATTCGAACCGGGGTTGCTGCGGCCACAACGCAGAGTACTAACCACTATACGACCACGGCGTGCCACTGGCTCACGCCTGGTGGTGCCGGCCGTCCGAATGCAAAAAGGGCCAGCGGCGTGTTTTATTCCTGTTGGAGAGAGGGCACACAAATCCCTGCGAGGGACGCGGAAGAAAAGGGGCCGGCCGCTTCTCCTCAGCGCCGGTGAACAGCGTAGTCGGCAGGATTCAAACCTGCGTGGGGAGACCCCAATGGACTTCTAGTCCATCGCCTTAACCACTTGGCCACGACTACGATGTCTTCTGTCCCGTTGTCGACCTCAAAGTTGGGTGAAAAAGCCATGAACTGGCTACCGCTTTGCTGAACTCGCCTAGCGTAAAACTCCTAAAGGGGAAAACAGCCCACCTCAAGGAACAAAACACTCATGAAGTTGCAGCATAGCAAACACTGTATGTGAAGTCTGTCACATCTTTAAGCGTACGCCGCCACACTGCAGAGCTGGACCGGCACGACAGCAACCTGAGGTCGCCGAAAAGAAGACGGCCCTTCGCCTGAACAGGGACTTGAACCCTGGACCCTCAGATTAAAAGTCTGATGCTCTACCGACTGAGCTATCCAGGCTCTTGTGCTTTGCGCGCCTCTTACGTTTTATATAAGAACACTTTCTCCACAAGCCGCCCGGCAGAAGAAAAAGCTGAAGAAAAAGCTGGTGAGTCCACCAAATTGGCCATAGGCTCCGGACGGACGCCTGTAGGGGCACCCTGGTACCACGAGGAAGGCCACAAAAGGCATTTGGATGCACCTAACCGCCTAGTCTTCCTCACAGCCTTCCTCAGTGCCACGGAATGCCTATTTCGCCCACTAACCAACTAAACTTCACCACAGCCTTCCCCAGTGCCGCGAAATGCCTATTTCGCCCACTAATCACCTAAACTTCACCATACTCTTCCTCAGTGCCACGGAACGCCTATTTCGCCCACTAACCACCTAAACTTCACCACAGCCTTCCCCAGTGCCGCAAAATGCCTATTTCGCCAACTAATCACCTAAACTTCACCACAGTCTTCCTCAAAGCCCGCAAAGTGCCTATTTTGACCCCTAACCACCTAAACTTCACCAAGGTCTTCCCCGGTGCCGTAGAGTGCCTGTTTTGACCCCTAACCACCTAAGCTTCGCCACGGTCTTCCTCGAAGCCTGCAGAGTGCCTATTTTGACCCCTAACCACCTAAACTTCATCTTTCCACTATAGTGGCCGGTCGACCGTATGGGCATGGCCACGAGGTGCCTTTCGTGCCCGCTAAACACCTATTTTTGACCCAGAGAGAGGTCACTCTAAATCGTTCACGAAAGATCGCAGGACCTCGAAATTCGACACGAGGGTAGCCGAGGGCGTCCCGAGTTGCGGTCCAGAGTTTGAAATTTCTGCTTCCTTCCTAAGTGCGCGTTTCGGCAGTTCGGCATGATCCATACGCGATTCGGCTTTCTCCATCCCTGAAGGTCTTTCTGGTCCCCAGTGACTACCGGCAGGCCAAGTTTGGGGCCGAACGGCAGAGCATCCCACATACCACTTATCCCATGCAGTTTCACAGTTGTTTCGTGGACAGCAGAGCACGAGGGCTGTTTTGCGTAGTAAAAAATTGCCGACTCGGTATGTCGTCGAGGGCCACGTGACACAGCGTTTGGTGAAATTTGGGGCCCCTCAGACACCCAAGGGCCGAAGCGGGGGGGGGGGGGGGCGGCGACAAGCGCAACTTATTCCATTGACTTTTTATAGGCGCTTCGTGGATGGTGGCTGATCGGCCCAAAATCGGCATATACGGCACGTCACGGTCCCCCGGGGCGGCCCCCAAAGTTCCGTGTCCGTATCTGCTCGATCGGCTGAAAAAGACCCCCTTGACCGCGAGACACCTGTAAAACTTCCATTGAATAAGTTGGGAGGCCCAGTCAAGTAAGTTACAGGTGGGACTTTCCCTCTTGTGCGGTCCGTTTTTGAGGTCAGACATCAAAGAATCCACCAAGAAAGCTATTGGGTGGCTCCTAGCCTCCTCCTGAAGCACCCAGAGGTGCTCAATCCTCAGAATTCTACTGACCACGAACAGCCTATTTTTTATAATGGGATAGATTATACGTGGGACATCCAGATCTCAGCTTCTGGACGTGCTATCAAGCTGAAACCTGCGTTCCTGCGCTGGCCTGGACATGCCCTGATGACGGTGAGAATTTGAAGAAGATTGGAGAAACTTGAAAATTTTGCCAAAAACAACCTCCCCTTTGAGGTTTTTCAAGCCAGATTTTCAAGTTTCTCCAAACTTCTTGAAATTCACCACAGGAGCTGGGAATGTCCAGACTAGCGCAGGAACTCGGTTTTCAGCTTGATTGCACGTCCAGAGGCTGAGACGTCCCACGTACAATCTATCTCATTATAAAAAAACAGGCTGTTCGTGGTCAGTGGAATTCTGAGGGTTTAACACCTCAGGGTCCTTCAGGAGGATGGGGGGAGCCACCTCAATAAGTTCTTTAGTGTATTAATTGATGTTTGACCACAGAAGCGGACCACACAAGAGGGAACATCCCACCTGTAACTTACTTAACAGGGCCTCCACAGGCTTTCCGTGGACAGTGCATTTTTAAGCATATTAAGCCGTTTTAGGTGATCTAATGTACATAGAACTGCTGGGTAGTGTTCCCTGAGCACTGTACTGTAGAAATGTGTCCATAAAATCACTGTAGTTATTAAATATGATTTACTACTGTACTGTCCACAGAAAGCCTGTGGAGGCCCTGTCAAATAAGTTCTCCATGAAATACTCCATGAAATACCAGATTGACCCGCCACGAGCTAAAGTCTCTCAATATCTTGAATGCTACACATTACAGGGGGTCATTATTTGGACCGCTTTATTTCATTTCATTTTTTGTTCTAATACGGGGGCATGAAAAAAGAGATGACATTGCCTTGATCGGGTTTGTGAATACTGGGTGAGGGAAGGGAATTTCGTAACTCCTCCCATTTGGAGTGAGGGGGGTGACGAAAATCATGTTGGCAGGTGTCGGCACCCTAGATTACCCTTGGTGAGCGTAGTGCTTTACCACAGTGTGCGCACAGGTCCAAGGGCGTAGAGACACATCTCGAGTTTCTCTTCATCAGCGCATAAATCTTTTGCCTTTTACTAAAGATTTCCGTGCAGGGGAACCTTTGCGAGTGACCTGTATTTTTGGGGGCTCTGCTCACAGCAGAGCTACACTAGAGTGTCAAGAGCAGAGTCAATCTGGCCACCCGCCAGCGTGCAGTGGAACGAAGCTTGCCTCGTCATGGACTGTGTTTGCAGCCTTTGCGCTTCCAGCTTCGCAACTTCAAATTACTTTAGCCAGCATGGAAAGACAGCGCTCTCTCGTCCATGACGGGCTCAAACAAAGATGGCTTCAGCTTTTTTGGCCCTATCAGTGACTCGTGCGCTTCGAGCCTTCTTTTTTGACCCCCCGAAAGCCAGCGTCTGCTGCCTGCGTTGTTGGTATAGTATAACTGGCACCCGTACGAAAAATGGAGGTGGCTGAAAGGAGCTCAGTGCACAAAAAGCCTGCCGTGACCCGGATTCGAACCGGGGTTGCTGCGGCCACAACGCAGAGTACTAACCACTATACGACCACGTCGTGCCACTGGCTCACGCCTGGTGGTGCCGGCCGTCCGAATGCAAAAAGGGCCAGCGGCGTGTTTTATTCCTGTTGGAGAGAGGGCACACAAATCCCTGCGAGGGACGCGGAAGAAAAGGGGCCGGCCGCTTCTCCTCAGTGCCGGTGAACAGCGTAGTCGGCAGGATTCAAACCTGCGTGGGGAGACCCCAATGGACTTCTAGTCCATCGCCTTAACCACTTGGCCACGACTACGATGTCTTCTGTCCCGTTGTCGACCTCAAAGTTGGGTGAAAAAGCCATGAACTGGCTACCGCTTTGCTGAACTCGCCTAGCGTAAAACTCCTAAAGGGGAAAACAGCCCACCTCAAGGAACAAAACACTCATGAAGTTGCAGCATAGCAAACACTGTATGTGAAGTCTGTCACATCTTTAAGCGTACGCCGCCACACTGCAGAGCTGGACCGGCACGACAGCAACCTGAGGTCGCCGAAAAGAAGACGGCCCTTCGCCTGAACAGGGACTTGAACCCTGGACCCTCAGATTAAAAGTCTGATGCTCTACCGACTGAGCTATCCAGGCTCTTGTGCTTTGCGCGCCTCTTACGTTTTATATAAGAACACTTTCTCCACAAGCCGCCCGGCAGAAGAAAAAGCTGAAGAAAAAGCTGGTGAGTCCACCAAATTGGCCATAGGCTCCGGACGGACGCCTGTAGGGGCACCCTGGTACCACGAGGAAGGCCACAAAAGGCATTTGGATGCACCTAACCGCCTAGTCTTCCTCACAGCCTTCCTCAGTGCCACGGAATGCCTATTTCGCCCACTAACCAACTAAACTTCACCACAGCCTTCCCCAGTGCCGCGAAATGCCTATTTCGCCCACTAATCACCTAAACTTCACCATACTCTTCCTCAGTGCCACGGAACGCCTATTTCGCCCACTAACCACCTAAACTTCACCACAGCCTTCCCCAGTGCCGCAAAATGCCTATTTCGCCAACTAATCACCTAAACTTCACCACAGTCTTCCTCAAAGCCCGCAAAGTGCCTATTTTGACCCCTAACCACCTAAACTTCACCAAGGTCTTCCCCGGTGCCGTAGAGTGCCTGTTTTGACCCCTAACCACCTAAGCTTCGCCACGGTCTTCCTCGAAGCCTGCAGAGTGCCTATTTTGACCCCTAACCACCTAAACTTCATCTTTCCACTATCGTGGCCGGTCGACCGTATGGGCATGGCCACGAGGTGCCTTTCGTGCCCGCTAAACACCTATTTTTGACCCAGAGAGAGGTCACTCTAAATCGTTCACGAAAGATCGCAGGACCTCGAAATTCGACACGAGGGTCGCCGAGGGCGTCCCGAGTTGCGGTCCAGAGTTTGAAATTTCTGCTTCCTTCCTAAGTGCGCGTTTCGGCAGTTCGGCATGATCCATACGCGATTCGGCTTTCTCCATCCCTGAGGGTCTTTCTGGTCCCCAGTGACTACCGGCAGGCCAAGTTTGGGGCCGAACGGCAGAGCATCCCACATACCACTTATCCCATGCAGTTTCACAGTTGTTTCGTGGACAGCAGAGCACGAGGGCTGTTTTGCGTAGCAAAAAATTGCCGACTCGGTATGTCGTCGAGGGCCACGTGACACCGCGTTTGGTGAAATTTGGGGCCCCTCAGACACCCAAGGGCCGAAGGGGGGGGGGGGGGCGGCGACAAGCGCAACTTATTCCATTGACTTTTTATAGGCGCTTCGTGGATGGTGGCCGATCGGCCCAAAATCGGCATATACGGCACGTCACGGTCCCCCGGGGCGGCCCCCAAAGTTCCGTGTCCGTATCTGCTCGATCGGCTGAAAAAGACCCCCTTGACCGCGAGACACCTGTAAAACTTCCATTGAATAAGTTGGGAGGCCCAGTCAAGTAAGTTACAGGTGGGACTTTCCCTCTTGTGCGGTCCGTTTTTGAGGTCAGACATCAAAGAATCCACCAAGAAAGCTATTGGGTGGCTCCTAGCCTCCTCCTGAAGCACCCAGAGGTGCTCAATCCTCAGAATTCTACTGACCACGAACAGCCTATTTTTTATAATGGGATAGATTATACGTGGGACATCCAGATCTCAGCTTCTGGACGTGCTATCAAGCTGAAACCTGCGTTCCTGCGCTGGCCTGGACATGCCCTGATGACGGTGAGAATTTGAAGAAGATTGGAGAAACTTGAAAATTTTGCCAAAAACAACCTCCCCTTTGAGGTTTTTCAAGCCAGATTTTCAAGTTTCTCCAAACTTCTTGAAATTCACCACAGGAGCTGGGAATGTCCAGACTAGCGCAGGAACTCGGTTTTCAGCTTGATTGCACGTCCAGAGGCTGAGACGTCCCACGTACAATCTATCTCATTATAAAAACACAGGCTGTTCGTGGTCAGTGGAATTCTGGGGGTTTAACACCTCAGGGTACTTCAGGAGGATGGGGGAGCCACCTCAATAAGTTCTTTAGTGTATTAATTGATGTTTGACCACAGAAGCGGACCATAGAAGAGGGAACATCCCACCTGTAACTTACTTAACAGGGCCTCCACAGGCTTTCCGTGGACAGTGCGTTTTTAAGCATATTAAGCCGTTTTAGGTGATCTAATGTACATAGAACTGCTGGGTAGTGTTCCCTGAGCACTGTACTGTAGAAATGTGTCCATAAAACCACTGTAGTTATGAAATATGATTTACTACTGTACCGTCCACAGAAAGCCTGTGGAGGCCCTGTCAAATAAGTTCTCCATGAAATACTCCATGAAATACCAGATTGACCCGCCACGAGCTAAAGTCTCTCAATATCTTGAATGCTACACATTACAGGGGGTCATTATTTGGACCGCTTTATTTCATTTCTTTTTTTGTCTAATACGGGGGCATGAAAAAAGAGATGACATTGCCTTGATCGGGATTGTGAATACTGGGTGAGGGAAGGGACTTTCGTAACTCCTCCCATTTGGAGTGAGGGGGGTGACGAAAATCATGTTGGCAAGTGTCGGCACCCTAGATTACCCTTGGTGAGCGTAGTGCTTTACCACAGTGTGCGCACAGGTCCAAGGGCGTAGAGACACATCTCGAGTTTCTCTTCATCAGCGCATAAATCTTTTGCCTTTTACTAAAGATTTCCGTGGAGGGGAACCTTTGCGAGTGACCTGTATTTTTGGGGGCTCTGCTCACAGAAGAGCTACACTAGAGTGTCAAGAGCAGAGTCAATCTGGCCACCCGCCAGCGTGCAGTGGAACGAAGCGTGCCTCGTCATGGACTGTGTTTGCAGCCTTTGCGCTTCCAGCTTCGCAACTTCAAATTTCTTTAGCCAGCATAGAAAGACAGCGCTCTCTCGTCCATGACGGGCTCAAACAAAGATGGCTTCAGCTCTTTTGGCCCTATCAGTGACTCGTGCGCTTCGAGACTTCTTTTTTGACCCCGAAAGCCAGCGTCTGCTGCCTGCGTTGTTGGTATAGTATAACTGGCACCCGTACGAAAAATGGAGGTGGCAGAAAGGAGCTCAGTGCACAAAAAGCCTGCCGTGACCCGCATTCGAACCGGGGTTGCTGCGGCCACAACGCAGAGTACTAACCGCTATACGATCACGGCGTGCCACTGGCTCACGCCTGGTGGTGCCGGCCGTCCGAATGCAAAAAGGGCCAGCGGCGTGTTTTATTCCTGTTGGAGAGAGGGCACACAAATCCCTGCGAGGGACGTGGAAGAAAAGGGGCCGGCCGCTTCTCCTCAGCGCCGGTGAACAGCGTAGTCGGCAGGATTCAAACCTGCGCGGGGAGACCCCAATGGACTTCTAATCCATCGCCTTAACCACTCGGCCACGACTACGATGTCTTCTGTCCCGTTGTCGACCTCAAAGTTGGGTGAAAAAGCCATGAACTGGCTACCGCTTTGCTGAACTCGCCTAGCGTAAAACTCCTAAAGGGGAAAAAAGCCCACCTCAAGCAACAAAACACTCATGAAGGGGAAGCATAGCAAACACTGTATGTGAAGTCTGTCACATCTTTAAGCGTACGCCGCCACACGGCAGAGCTGGACCTGCACGACAGCAACCTGAGGCCGCCGACAAGAAGACGGCCCTTCGCCTGAACAGGGACTTGAACCCTGGACCCTCAGATTAAAAGTCTGATGCTCTACCGACTGAGCTATCCAGGCTCTTGTGCTTTGCGCGCCTCTTACGTTTTATATAAGAACACTTTCTCCACAAGCCGCCCGGCAGAAGAAAAAGCTGAAGAAAAAGCTGGTGAGTCCACCAAATTGGCCATAGGCTCCGGACGGACGCCTGTAGGGGCACCCTGGTGCCACGAGGAAGGCCACAAAAGGCATTTGGATGCACCTAACCGCCTAGTCTTCCTCACAGCCTTCTTCAGTGCCACGGAACGCCTATTTCGCCCACTAACCACCTAAACTTCACCACAGCCTTCCCCAGTGCCGCGAAATGCCTATTTCGCCCACTAATCACCTAAACTTCACCATAGTCTTCCTCAGTGCCACGGAACGCCTATTTCGCCCACTAACCACCTAAACTTCACCACAGCCTTCCCCAGTGCCGCGAAATGCCTATTTCGCCCACTAATCACCTAAACTTCACCATAGTCTTCCTCAGTGCCACGGAACGCCTATTTCGCCCACTAACCACCTAAACTTCACCACAGCCTTCCCCAGTGCCGCAAAATGCCTATTTCGCCCACTAATCACCTAAACTTCACCACAGTCTTCCTCAAAGCCCGCAAAGTGCCTATTTTGACCCCTAACCACCTAAACTTCACCAAGGTCTTCCCCGGTGCCGTAGAGTGCCTGTTTTGACCCCTAACCACCTAAGCTTCGCCACGGTCTTCCTCGAAGCCTGCAGAGTGCCTATTTTGACCCCTAACCACCTAAACTTCATCTTTCCACTATCGTGGCCGGTCGACCGTATGGGCATGGCCACGAGGTGCCTTTCGTGCCCGCTAAACACCTATTTTTGACCCAGAGAGAGGTCACTCTAAATCGTTCACGAAAGATCGCAGGACCTCGAAATTCGACACGAGGGTAGCCGAGGGTGTCCCGAGTTGCGGTCCAGAGTTTGAAATTTCTGCTTCCTTCCTAAGTGCGCGTTTCGGCAGTTCGGCATGATCCATACGCGATTCGGCTTTCTCCATCCCTGAGGGTCTTTCTGGTCCCCAGTGACTACCGGCAGGCCAAGTTTGGGGCCGAACGGCAGAGCATCCCACATACCACTTATCCCATGCAGTTTCACAGTTGTTTCGTGGACAGCAGAGCACGAGGGCTGTTTTGCGTAGCAAAAAATTGCCGACTCGGTATGTCGTCGAGGGCCACGTGACACAGCGTTCGGTGAAATTTGGGGCCCCTCAGACACCCAAGGGCCGAAGCGGGGGGGGGGGGGGGGGGCGGCGACAAGCGCAACTTATTCCATTGACTTTTTATAGGCGCTTCGTGGATGGTGGCTGATCGGCCCAAAATCGGCATATACGGCACGTCACGGTCCCCCGGGGCGGCCCCCAAAGTTCCGTGTCCGTATCTGCTCGATCGGCTGAAAAAGACCCCCTTGACCGCGAGACACCTGTAAACCTTCCATTGAATAAGTTGGGAGGCCCAGTCAAGTAAGTTACAGGTGGGACTTTCCCTCTTGTGCGGTCCGTTTTTGAGGTCAGACATCAAAGAATCCACCAAGAAAGCTATTGGGTGGCTCCTAGCCTCCTCCTGAAGCACCCAGAGGTGCTCAATCCTCAGAATTCTACTGACCACGAACAGCCTATTTTTTATAATGGGATAGATTATACGTGGGACATCCAGATCTCAGCTTCTGGACGTGCTATCAAGCTGAAACCTGCGTTCCTGCGCTGGCCTGGACATGCCCTGATGACGGTGAGAATTTGAAGAAGATTGGAGAAACTTGAAAATTTTGCCAAAAACAACCTCCCCTTTGAGGTTTTTCAAGCCAGATTTTCAAGTTTCTCCAAACTTCTTGAAATTCACCACAGGAGCTGGGAATGTCCAGACTAGCGCAGGAACTCGGTTTTCAGCTTGATTGCACGTCCAGAGGCTGAGACGTCCCACGTACAATCTATCTCATTATAAAAAAACAGGCTGTTCGTGGTCAGTGGAATTCTGAGGGTTTAACACCTCAGGGTCCTTCAGGAGGATGGGGGGAGCCACCTCAATAAGTTCTTTAGTGTATTAATTGATGTTTGACCACAGAAGCGGACCACACAAGAGGGAACATCCCACCTGTAACGTACTTAACAGGGCCTCCACAGGCTTTCCGTGGACAGTGCATTTTTAAGCATATTAAGCCGTTTTAGGTGATCTAATGTACATAGAACTGCTGGGTAGTGTTCCCTGAGCACTGTACTGTAGAAATGTGTCCATAAAATCACTGTAGTTATTAAATATGATTTACTACTGTACTGTCCACAGAAAGCCTGTGGAGGCCCTGTCAAATAAGTTCTCCATGAAATACTCCATGAAATACCAGATTGACCCGCCACGAGCTAAAGTCTCTCAATATCTTGAATGCTACACATTACAGGGGGTCATTATTTGGACCGCTTTATTTCATTTCATTTTTTGTTCTAATACGGGGGCATGAAAAAAGAGATGACATTGCCTTGATCGGGTTTGTGAATACTGGGTGAGGGAAGGGAATTTCGTAACTCCTCCCATTTGGAGTGAGGGGGGTGACGAAAATCATGTTGGCAGGTGTCGGCACCCTAGATTACCCTTGGTGAGCGTAGTGCTGTACCACAGTGTGCGCACAGGTCCAAGGGCGTAGAGACACATCTCGAGTTTCTCTTTATCAGCGCATAAATTTTTTTGCCTTTTACTAAAGATTTCCGTGCAGGGGAACCTTTGCGAGTGACCTGTATTTTTGGGGGCTCTGCTCACAGCAGAGCTACACTAGAGTGTCAAGAGCAGAGTCAATCTGGCCACCCGCCAGCGTGCAGTGGAACGAAGCTTGCCTCGTCATGGACTGTGTTTGCAGCCTTTGCGCTTCCAGCTTCGCAACTTCAAATTACTTTAGCCAGCATGGAAAGACAGCGCTCTCTCGTCCATGACGGGCTCAAACAAAGATGGCTTCAGGTTTTTTGGCCCTATCAGTGACTCGTGCGCTTCGAGCCTTCTTTTTTGACCCCCCGAAAGCCAGCGTCTGCTGCCTGCGTTGTTGGTATAGTATAACTGGCACCCGTACGAAAAATGGAGGTGGCAGAAAGGAGCTCAGTGCACAAAAAGCCTGCCGTGACCCGGATTCGAACCGGGGTTGCTGCGGCCACAACGCAGAGTACTAACCACTATACGACCACGGCGTGCCACTGGCTCACGCCTGGTGGTGCCGGCCGTCCGAATGCAAAAAGGGCCAGCGGCGTGTTTTATTCCTGTTGGAGAGAGGGCACACAAATCCCTGCGAGGGACGCGGAAGAAAAGGGGCCGGCCGCTTCTCCTCAGCGCCGGTGAACAGCGTAGTCGGCAGGATTCAAACCTGCGTGGGGAGACCCCAATGGACTTCTAGTCCATCGCCTTAACCACTTGGCCACGACTACGATGTCTTCTGTCCCGTTGTCGACCTCAAAGTTGGGTGAAAAAGCCATGAACTGGCTACCGCTTTGCTGAACTCGCCTAGCGACAAGCGCAACTTATTCCATTGACTTTTTATAGGCGCTTCGTGGATGGTGGCCGATCGGCCCAAAATCGGCATATACGGCACGTCACGGTCCCCCGGGGCGACCCCCAAAGTTCCGTGTCCGTATCTGCTCGATCGGCTGAAAAAGACCCCCTGGACCGCGAGACACCTGTAAAACTTCCATTGAATAAGTTGGGAGGCCCAGTCAAGTAAGTTACAGGTGGGACTTTCCCTCTTGTGTGGTCTGTTTTTGAGGTCAGACATCAAAGAATCCACCAAGAAAGCTATTGGGTGGCTCCTAGCCTCCTCCTGAAGCACCCAGAGGTGCTCAATCCTCAGAATTCTACTGACCACGAACAGCCTATTTTTTATAATGGGATAGATTATACGTGGGACATCCAGATCTCAGCTTCTGGATGTGCTATCAAGCTGAAACCTGCGTTCCTGCGCTGGCCTGGACATGCCCTGATGACGGTGAGAATTTGAAGAAGATTGGAGAAACTTGAAAATTTTTCCAAAAACAACCTCCCCTTTGAGGTTTTTCAAGCCAGATTTTCAAGTTTCTCCAAACTTCTTGAAATTCACCACAGGAGCTGGGAATGTCCAGACTAGCGCAGGAACTCGGTTTTCAGCTTGATTGCACGTCCAGAGGCTGAGACGTCCCACGTACAATCTATCTCATTATAAAAACACAGGCTGTTCGTGGTCAGTGGAATTCTGAGGGTTTAACACCTCAGGGTACTTCAGGAGGATGGGGAGCCACCTCAATAAGTTCTTTAGTGTATTAATTGATGTTTGACCACAGAAGAGGGAACATCCCACCTGTAACTTACTTAACAGGGCCTCCACAGGCTTTCCGTGGACAGTGCATTTTTAAGCATATTAAGCCGTTTTAGGTGATCTAATGTACATAGAACTGCTGGGTAGTGTTCCCTGAGCACTGTACTGTAGAAATGTGTCCATAAAACCACTGTAGTTATGAAATATGATTTACTACTGTACCGTCCACAGAAAGCCTGTGGAGGCCCTGTCAAATAAGTTCTCCATGAAATACTCCATGAAATACCAGATTGACCCGCCACGAGCTAAAGTCTCTCAATATCTTGAATGCTACACATTACAGAGGGTCATTATTTGGACCGCTTTATTTCATTTCATTTTTTTGTCTAATACGGGGGCATGAAAAAAGAGATGACATTGCCTTGATCGGGATTGTGAATACTGGGTGAGGGAAGGGACTTTCGTAACTCCTCCCATTTGGAGTGAGGGGGGTGACGAAAATCATGTTGGCAAGTGTCGGCACCCTAGATTACCCTTGGTGAGCGTAGTGCTTTACCACAGTGTGCGCACAGGTCCAAGGGCGTAGAGACACATCTCGAGTTTCTCTTCATCAGCGCATAAATCTTTTGCCTTTTACTAAAGATTTCCATGGAGGGGAACCTTTGCGAGTGACCTGTATTTTTGGGGGCTCTGCTCACAGCAGAGCTACACTAGAGTGTCAAGAGCAGAGTCAATCTGGCCACCCGCCAGCGTGCAGTGGAACGAAGCTTGCCTCGTCATGGACTGTGTTTGCAGCCTTTGCGCTTCCAGCTTCGCAACTTCAAATTACTTTAGCCAGCATGGAAAGACAGCGCTCTCTCGTCCATGACGGGCTCAAACAAAGATGGCTTCAGCTTTTTTGGCCCTATCAGTGACTCGTGCGCTTCGAGCCTTCTTTTTTGACCCCCCGAAAGCCAGCGTCTGCTGCCTGCGTTGTTGGTATAGTATAACTGGCACCCGTACGAAAAATGGAGGTGGCAGAAAGGAGCTCAGTGCACAAAAAGCCTGCAGTGACCCGGATTCGAACCGGGGTTGCTGCGGCCACAACGCAGAGTACTAACCACTATACGACCACGGCGTGCCACTGACTCACGGCTGGTGGTGCCGGCCGTCCGAATGCAAAAAGTGCCAGCGGCGTGTTTTATTCCTGTTGGAGAGAGGGCACACAAATCCCTGCGAGGGACGCGGAAGAAAAGGGGCCGGCCGCTTCTCCTCAGCGCCGGTGAACAGCATAGTCGGCAGGATTCAAACCTGCGTGGGGAGACCCCAATGGACTTCTAGTCCATCGCCTTAACCACTCGGCCACGACTACGATGTCTTCTGTCCCGTTGTCGACCTCAAAGTTGGGTGAAAAAGCCATGAACTGGCTACCGTTTTGCTGAACTCGCCTAGCGTAAAACTCCTAAAGGGGAAAACAGCCCACCTCAAGGAACAAAACACTCATGAAGGGGAAGCATAGCAAACACTGTATGTGAAGTCTGTCACATCTTTAAGCGTACGCCGCCACACGGCAGAGCTGGACCGGCACGACAGCAACCTGAGGTCGCCGACAAGAAGACGGCCTTTCGCCTGAACAGGGACTTGAACCCTGGACCCTCAGATTAAAAGTCTGATGCTCTACCGACTGAGCTATCCAGGCTCTTGTGCTTTGCGCGCCTCTTACGTTTTATATAAGAACACTTTCTCCACAAGCCGCCCGGCAGAAGAAAAAGCTGAAGAAAAAGCTGGTGAGTCCACCAAATTGGCCATAGGCTCCGGACGGACGCCTGTAGGGGCACCCTGGTACCACGAGGAAGGCCACAAAAGGCATTTGGATGCACCTAACCGCCTAGTCTTCCTCACAGCCTTCCTCAGTGCCACGGAATGCCTATTTCACCCACTAACCAACTAAACTTCACCACAGCCTTCCCCAGTGACGCGAAATGCCTATTTCGCCCACTAATCACCTAAACTTCACCATACTCTTCCTCAGTGCCACGGAACGCCTATTTCGCCCACTAACCACCTAAACTTCACCACAGCCTTCCCCAGTGCCGCAAAATGCCTATTTCGCCCACTAATCACCTAAACTTCACCACAGTCTTCCTCAAAGCCCGCAAAGTGCCTATTTTGACCCCTAACCACCTAAACTTCACCAAGGTCTTCCCCGGTGCCGTAGAGTGCCTGTTTTGACCCCTAACCACCTAAGCTTCGCCACGGTCTTCCTCGAAGCCTGCAGAGTGCCTATTTTGACCCCTAACCACCTAAACTTCATCTTTCCACTATAGTGGCCGGTCGACCGTATGGGCATGGCCACGAGGTGCCTTTCGTGCCCGCTAAACACCTATTTTTGACCCAGAGAGAGGTCACTCTAAATCGTTCACGAAAGATCGCAGGACCTCGAAATTCGACACGAGGGTAGCCGAGGGCGTCCCGAGTTGCGGTCCAGAGTTTGAAATTTCTGCTTCCTTCCTAAGTGCGCGTTTCGGCAGTTCGGCATGATCCATACGCGATTCGGCTTTCTCCATCCCTGAAGGTCTTTCTGGTCCCCAGTGACTACCGGCAGGCCAAGTTTGGGGCCGAACGGCAGAGCATCCCACATACCACTTATCCCATGCAGTTTCACAGTTGTTTCGTGGACAGCAGAGCACGAGGGCTGTTTTGCGTAGCAAAAAATTGCCGACTCGGTATGTCGTCGAGGGCCACGTGACACACCGTTTGGTGAAATTTGGGGCCCCTCAGACACCCAAGGGCCGAACCGGGGGGGGGGGCGGCGACAAGCGCAACTTATTCCATTGACTTTTTATAGGCGCTTCGTGGATGGTGGCTGATCGGCCCAAAATCGGCATATACGGCACGTCACGGTCCCCCGGGGCGGCCCCCAAAGTTCCGTGTCCGTATCTGCTCGATCGGCTGAAAAAGACCCCCTTGACCGCGAGACACCTGTAAAACTTCCATTGAATAAGTTGGGAGGCCCAGTCAAGTAAGTTACAGGTGGGACTTTCCCTCTTGTGCGGTCCGTTTTTGAGGTCAGACATCAAAGAATCCACCAAGAAAGCTATTGGGTGGCTCCTAGCCTCCTCCTGAAGCACCCAGAGGTGCTCAATCCTCAGAATTCTACTGACCACGAACAGCCTATTTTTTATAATGGGATAGATTATACGTGGGACATCCAGATCTCAGCTTCTGGACGTGCTATCAAGCTGAAACCTGCGTTCCTGCGCTGGCCTGGACATGCCCTGATGACGGTGAGAATTTGAAGAAGATTGGAGAAACTTGAAAATTTTGCCAAAAACAACCTCCCCTTTGAGGTTTTTCAAGCCAGATTTTCAAGTTTCTCCAAACTTCTTGAAATTCACCACAGGAGCTGGGAATGTCCAGACTAGCGCAGGAACTCGGTTTTCAGCTTGATTGCACGTCCAGAGGCTGAGACGTCCCACGTACAATCTATCTCATTATAAAAAAACAGGCTGTTCGTGGTCAGTGGAATTCTGAGGGTTTAACACCTCAGGGTCCTTCAGGAGGATGGGGGGAGCCACCTCAATAAGTTCTTTAGTGTATTAATTGATGTTTGACCACAGAAGCGGACCACACAAGAGGGAACATCCCACCTGTAACTTACTTAACAGGGCCTCCACAGGCTTTCCGTGGACAGTGCATTTTTAAGCATATTAAGCCGTTTTAGGTGATCTAATGTACATAGAACTGCTGGGTAGTGTTCCCTGAGCACTGTACTGTAGAAATGTGTCCATAAAATCACTGTAGTTATTAAATATGATTTACTACTGTACTGTCCACAGAAAGCCTGTGGAGGCCCTGTCAAATAAGTTCTCCATGAAATACTCCATGAAATACCAGATTGACCCGCCACGAGCTAAAGTCTCTCAATATCTTGAATGCTACACATTACAGGGGGTCATTATTTGGACCGCTTTATTTCATTTCATTTTTTGTTCTAATACGGGGGCATGAAAAAAGAGATGACATTGCCTTGATCGGGTTTGTGAATACTGGGTGAGGGAAGGGAATTTCGTAACTCCTCCCATTTGGAGTGAGGGGGGTGACGAAAATCATGTTGGCAGGTGTCGGCACCCTAGATTACCCTTGGTGAGCGTAGTGCTTTACCACAGTGTGCGCACAGGTCCAAGGGCGTAGAGACACATCTCGAGTTTCTCTTCATCAGCGCATAAATCTTTTGCCTTTTACTAAAGATTTCCGTGCAGGGGAACCTTTGCGAGTGACCTGTATTTTTGGGGGCTCTGCTCACAGCAGAGCTACACTAGAGTGTCAAGAGCAGAGTCAATCTGGCCACCCGCCAGCGTGCAGTGGAACGAAGCTTGCCTCGTCATGGACTGTGTTTGCAGCCTTTGCGCTTCCAGCTTCGCAACTTCAAATTACTTTAGCCAGCATGGAAAGACAGCGCTCTCTCGTCCATGACGGGCTCAAACAAAGATGGCTTCAGCTTTTTTGGCCCTATCAGTGACTCGTGCGCTTCGAGCCTTCTTTTTTGACCCCCCGAAAGCCAGCGTCTGCTGCCTGCGTTGTTGGTATAGTATAACTGGCACCCGTACGAAAAATGGAGGTGGCAGAAAGGAGCTCAGTGCACAAAAAGCCTGCCGTGACCCGGATTCGAACCGGGGTTGCTGCGGCCACAACGCAGAGTACTAACCACTATACGACCACGTCGTGCCACTGGCTCACGCCTGGTGGTGCCGGCCGTCCGAATGCAAAAAGGGCCAGCGGCGTGTTTTATTCCTGTTGGAGAGAGGGCACACAAATCCCTGCGAGGGACGCGGAAGAAAAGGGGCCGGCCGCTTCTCCTCAGTGCCGGTGAACAGCGTAGTCGGCAGGATTCAAACCTGCGTGGGGAGACCCCAATGGACTTCTAGTCCATCGCCTTAACCACTTGGCCACGACTACGATGTCTTCTGTCCCGTTGTCGACCTCAAAGTTGGGTGAAAAAGCCATGAACTGGCTACCGCTTTGCTGAACTCGCCTAGCGTAAAACTCCTAAAGGGGAAAACAGCCCACCTCAAGGAACAAAACACTCATGAAGTTGCAGCATAGCAAACACTGTATGTGAAGTCTGTCACATCTTTAAGCGTACGCCGCCACACTGCAGAGCTGGACCGGCACGACAGCAACCTGAGGTCGCCGAAAAGAAGACGGCCCTTCGCCTGAACAGGGACTTGAACCCTGGACCCTCAGATTAAAAGTCTGATGCTCTACCGACTGAGCTATCCAGGCTCTTGTGCTTTGCGCGCCTCTTACGTTTTATATAAGAACACTTTCTCCACAAGCCGCCCGGCAGAAGAAAAAGCTGAAGAAAAAGCTGGTGAGTCCACCAAATTGGCCATAGGCTCCGGACGGACGCCTGTAGGGGCACCCTGGTACCACGAGGAAGGCCACAAAAGGCATTTGGATGCACCTAACCGCTAGTCTTCCTCACAGCCTTCCTCAGTGCCACGGAATGCCTATTTCGCCCACTAACCAACTAAACTTCACCACAGCCTTCCCCAGTGCCGCGAAATGCCTATTTCGCCCACTAATCACCTAAACTTCACCATACTCTTCCTCAGTGCCACGGAACGCCTATTTCGCCCACTAACCACCTAAACTTCACCACAGCCTTCCCCAGTGCCGCAAAATGCCTATTTCGCCAACTAATCACCTAAACTTCACCACAGTCTTCCTCAAAGCCCGCAAAGTGCCTATTTTGACCCCTAACCACCTAAACTTCACCAAGGTCTTCCCCGGTGCCGTAGAGTGCCTGTTTTGACCCCTAACCACCTAAGCTTCGCCACGGTCTTCCTCGAAGCCTGCAGAGTGCCTATTTTGACCCCTAACCACCTAAACTTCATCTTTCCACTATCGTGGCCGGTCGACCGTATGGGCATGGCCACGAGGTGCCTTTCGTGCCCGCTAAACACCTATTTTTGACCCAGAGAGAGGTCACTCTAAATCGTTCACGAAAGATCGCAGGACCTCGAAATTCGACACGAGGGTCGCCGAGGGCGTCCCGAGTTGCGGTCCAGAGTTTGAAATTTCTGCTTCCTTCCTAAGTGCGCGTTTCGGCAGTTCGGCATGATCCATACGCGATTCGGCTTTCTCCATCCCTGAGGGTCTTTCTGGTCCCCAGTGACTACCGGCAGGCCAAGTTTGGGGCCGAACGGCAGAGCATCCCACATACCACTTATCCCATGCAGTTTCACAGTTGTTTCGTGGACAGCAGAGCACGAGGGCTGTTTTGCGTAGCAAAAAATTGCCGACTCGGTATGTCGTCGAGGGCCACGTGACACCGCGTTTGGTGAAATTTGGGGCCCCTCAGACACCCAAGGGCCGAAGGGGGGGGGGGCGGCGACAAGCGCAACTTATTCCATTGACTTTTTATAGGCGCTTCGTGGATGGTGGCCGATCGGCCCAAAATCGGCATATACGGCACGTCACGGTCCCCCGGGGCGGCCCCCAAAGTTCCGTGTCCGTATCTGCTCGATCGGCTGAAAAAGACCCCCTTGACCGCGAGACACCTGTAAAACTTCCATTGAATAAGTTGGGAGGCCCAGTCAAGTAAGTTACAGGTGGGACTTTCCCTCTTGTGCGGTCCGTTTTTGAGGTCAGACATCAAAGAATCCACCAAGAAAGCTATTGGGTGGCTCCTAGCCTCCTCCTGAAGCACCCAGAGGTGCTCAATCCTCAGAATTCTACTGACCACGAACAGCCTATTTTTTATAATGGGATAGATTATACGTGGGACATCCAGATCTCAGCTTCTGGACGTGCTATCAAGCTGAAACCTGCGTTCCTGCGCTGGCCTGGACATGCCCTGATGACGGTGAGAATTTGAAGAAGATTGGAGAAACTTGAAAATTTTGCCAAAAACAACCTCCCCTTTGAGGTTTTTCAAGCCAGATTTTCAAGTTTCTCCAAACTTCTTGAAATTCACCACAGGAGCTGGGAATGTCCAGACTAGCGCAGGAACTCGGTTTTCAGCTTGATTGCACGTCCAGAGGCTGAGACGTCCCACGTACAATCTATCTCATTATAAAAACACAGGCTGTTCGTGGTCAGTGGAATTCTGGGGGTTTAACACCTCAGGGTACTTCAGGAGGATGGGGGAGCCACCTCAATAAGTTCTTTAGTGTATTAATTGATGTTTGACCACAGAAGCGGACCATAGAAGAGGGAACATCCCACCTGTAACTTACTTAACAGGGCCTCCACAGGCTTTCCGTGGACAGTGCATTTTTAAGCATATTAAGCCGTTTTAGGTGATCTAATGTACATAGAACTGCTGGGTAGTGTTCCCTGAGCACTGTACTGTAGAAATGTGTCCATAAAACCACTGTAGTTATGAAATATGATTTACTACTGTACCGTCCACAGAAAGCCTGTGGAGGCCCTGTCAAATAAGTTCTCCATGAAATACTCCATGAAATACCAGATTGACCCGCCACGAGCTAAAGTCTCTCAATATCTTGAATGCTACACATTACAGGGGGTCATTATTTGGACCGCTTTATTTCATTTCTTTTTTTGTCTAATACGGGGGCATGAAAAAAGAGATGACATTGCCTTGATCGGGATTGTGAATACTGGGTGAGGGAAGGGACTTTCGTAACTCCTCCCATTTGGAGTGAGGGGGGTGACGAAAATCATGTTGGCAAGTGTCGGCACCCTAGATTACCCTTGGTGAGCGTAGTGCTTTACCACAGTGTGCGCACAGGTCCAAGGGCGTAGAGACACATCTCGAGTTTCTCTTCATCAGCGCATAAATCTTTTGCCTTTTACTAAAGATTTCCGTGGAGGGGAACCTTTGCGAGTGACCTGTATTTTTGGGGGCTCTGCTCACAGAAGAGCTACACTAGAGTGTCAAGAGCAGAGTCAATCTGGCCACCCGCCAGCGTGCAGTGGAACGAAGCGTGCCTCGTCATGGACTGTGTTTGCAGCCTTTGCGCTTCCAGCTTCGCAACTTCAAATTTCTTTAGCCAGCATAGAAAGACAGCGCTCTCTCGTCCATGACGGGCTCAAACAAAGATGGCTTCAGCTCTTTTGGCCCTATCAGTGACTCGTGCGCTTCGAGACTTCTTTTTTGACCCCGAAAGCCAGCGTCTGCTGCCTGCGTTGTTGGTATAGTATAACTGGCACCCGTACGAAAAATGGAGGTGGCAGAAAGGAGCTCAGTGCACAAAAAGCCTGCCGTGACCCGCATTCGAACCGGGGTTGCTGCGGCCACAACGCAGAGTACTAACCGCTATACGATCACGGCGTGCCACTGGCTCACGCCTGGTGGTGCCGGCCGTCCGAATGCAAAAAGGGCCAGCGGCGTGTTTTATTCCTGTTGGAGAGAGGGCACACAAATCCCTGCGAGGGACGTGGAAGAAAAGGGGCCGGCCGCTTCTCCTCAGCGCCGGTGAACAGCGTAGTCGGCAGGATTCAAACCTGCGCGGGGAGACCCCAATGGACTTCTAATCCATCGCCTTAACCACTCGGCCACGACTACGATGTCTTCTGTCCCGTTGTCGACCTCAAAGTTGGGTGAAAAAGCCATGAACTGGCTACCGCTTTGCTGAACTCGCCTAGCGTAAAACTCCTAAAGGGGAAAAAAGCCCACCTCAAGCAACAAAACACTCATGAAGGGGAAGCATAGCAAACACTGTATGTGAAGTCTGTCACATCTTTAAGCGTACGCCGCCACACGGCAGAGCTGGACCTGCACGACAGCAACCTGAGGCCGCCGACAAGAAGACGGCCCTTCGCCTGAACAGGGACTTGAACCCTGGACCCTCAGATTAAAAGTCTGATGCTCTACCGACTGAGCTATCCAGGCTCTTGTGCTTTGCGCGCCTCTTACGTTTTATATAAGAACACTTTCTCCACAAGCCGCCCGGCAGAAGAAAAAGCTGAAGAAAAAGCTGGTGAGTCCACCAAATTGGCCATAGGCTCCGGACGGACGCCTGTAGGGGCACCCTGGTGCCACGAGGAAGGCCACAAAAGGCATTTGGATGCACCTAACCGCCTAGTCTTCCTCACAGCCTTCTTCAGTGCCACGGAACGCCTATTTCGCCCACTAACCACCTAAACTTCACCACAGCCTTCCCCAGTGCCGCGAAATGCCTATTTCGCCCACTAATCACCTAAACTTCACCATAGTCTTCCTCAGTGCCACGGAACGCCTATTTCGCCCACTAACCACCTAAACTTCACCACAGCCTTCCCCAGTGCCGCGAAATGCCTATTTCGCCCACTAATCACCTAAACTTCACCATAGTCTTCCTCAGTGCCACGGAACGCCTATTTCGCCCACTAACCACCTAAACTTCACCACAGCCTTCCCCAGTGCCGCAAAATGCCTATTTCGCCCACTAATCACCTAAACTTCACCACAGTCTTCCTCAAAGCCCGCAAAGTGCCTATTTTGACCCCTAACCACCTAAACTTCACCAAGGTCTTCCCCGGTGCCGTAGAGTGCCTGTTTTGACCCCTAACCACCTAAGCTTCGCCACGGTCTTCCTCGAAGCCTGCAGAGTGCCTATTTTGACCCCTAACCACCTAAACTTCATCTTTCCACTATCGTGGCCGGTCGACCGTATGGGCATGGCCACGAGGTGCCTTTCGTGCCCGCTAAACACCTATTTTTGACCCAGAGAGAGGTCACTCTAAATCGTTCACGAAAGATCGCAGGACCTCGAAATTCGACACGAGGGTAGCCGAGGGTGTCCCGAGTTGCGGTCCAGAGTTTGAAATTTCTGCTTCCTTCCTAAGTGCGCGTTTCGGCAGTTCGGCATGATCCATACGCGATTCGGCTTTCTCCATCCCTGAGGGTCTTTCTGGTCCCCAGTGACTACCGGCAGGCCAAGTTTGGGGCCGAACGGCAGAGCATCCCACATACCACTTATCCCATGCAGTTTCACAGTTGTTTCGTGGACAGCAGAGCACGAGGGCTGTTTTGCGTAGCAAAAAATTGCCGACTCGTTATGTCGTCGAGGGCCACGTGACACCGCGTTCGGTGAAATTTGGGGCCCCTCAGACACCCAAGGGCCGAAGCGGGGGGGGGGGGGGGGGGCGGCGACAAGCGCAACTTATTCCATTGACTTTTTATAGGCGCTTCGTGGATGGTGGCTGATCGGCCCAAAATCGGCATATACGGCACGTCACAGTCCCCCGGGGCGGCCCCCAAAGTTCCGTGTCCGTATCTGCTCGATCGGCTGAAAAAGACCCCCTTGACCGCGAGACACCTGTAAAACTTCCATTGAATAAGTTGGGAGGCCCAGTCAAGTAAGTTACAGGTGGGACTTTCCCTCTTGTGCGGTCCGTTTTTGAGGTCAGACATCAAAGAATCCACCAAGAAAGCTATTGGGTGGCTCCTAGCCTCCTCCTGAAGCACCCAGAGGTGCTCAATCCTCAGAATTCTACTGACCACGAACAGCCTATTTTTTATAATGGGATAGATTATACGTGGGACATCCAGATCTCAGCTTCTGGACGTGCTATCAAGCTGAAACCTGCGTTCCTGCGCTGGCCTGGACATGCCCTGATGACGGTGAGAATTTGAAGAAGATTGGAGAAACTTGAAAATTTTGCCAAAAACAACCTCCCCTTTGAGGTTTTTCAAGCCAGATTTCCAAGTTTCTCCAAACTTCTTGAAATTCAACACAGGAGCTGGGAATGTCCAGACTAGCGCAGGAACTCGGTTTTCAGCTTGATTGCACGTCCAGAGGCTGAGACGTCCCACGTACAATCTATCTCATTATAAAAAAACAGGCTGTTCGTGGTCAGTGGAATTCTGAGGGTTTAACACCTCAGGGTCCTTCAGGAGCATGGGGGGAGCCACCTCAATAAGTTCTTTAGTGTATTAATTGATGTTTGACCACAGAAGCGGACCACACAAGAGGGAACATCCCACCTGTAACTTACTTAATAGGGCCTCCACAGGCTTTCCGTGGACAGTGCATTTTTAAGCATATTAAGCCGTTTTAGGTGATCTAATGTACATAGAACTGCTGGGTAGTGTTCCCTGAGCACTGTACTGTAGAAATGTGTCCATAAAATCACTGTAGTTATTAAATATGATTTACTACTGTACTGTCCACAGAAAGCCTGTGGAGGCCCTGTCAAATAAGTTCTCCATGAAATACTCCATGAAATACCAGATTGACCCGCCACGAGCTAAAGTCTCTCAATATCTTGAATGCTACACATTACAGGGGGTCATTATTTGGACCGCTTTATTTCATTTCATTTTTTTGTCTAATACGGGGGCATGAAAAAAGAGATGACATTGCCTTGATCGGGATTGTGAATACTGGGTGAGGGAAGGGACTTTCGTAACTCCTCCCATTTGGAGTGAGGGGGGTGACGAAAATCATGTTGGCAAGTGTCGGCACCCTAGATTACCCTTGGTGAGCGTAGTGCTTTACCACAGTGTGCGCACAGGTCCAAGGGCGTAGAGACACATCTCGAGTTTCTCTTCATCAGCGCATAAATCTTTTGCCTTTTACTAAAGATTTCCGTGGAGGGGAACCTTTGCGAGTGACCTGTATTTTTGGGGGCTCTGCTCACAGCAGAGCTACACTAGAGTGTCAAGAGCAGAGTCAATCTGGCCACCCGCCAGCGTGCAGTGGAACGAAGCTTGCCTCGTCATGGACTGTGTTTGCAGCCTTTGCGCTTCCAGCTTCGCAACTTCAAATTACTTTAGCCAGCATGGAAAGACAGCGCTCTCTCGTCCATGACGGGCTCAAACAAAGATGGCTTCAGCTTTTTTGGCCCTATCAGTGACTTGTGCGCTTCGAGCCTTCTTTTTTGACCCCCCGAAAGCCAGCGTCTGCTGCCTGCGTTGTTGGTATAGTATAACTGGCACCCGTACGAAAAATGGAGGTGGCAGAAAGGAGCTCAGTGCACAAAAAGCCTGCCGTGACCCGGATTCGAACCGGGGTTGCTGCGGCCACAACGCAGAGTACTAACCACTATACGACCACGGCGTGCCACTGGCTCACGGCTGGTGGTGCCGGCCGTCCGAATGCAAAAAGGGCCAGCGGCGTGTTTTTTATTCCTGTTGGAGAGAGGGCACACAAATCCCTGCGAGGGACGCGGAAGAAAAGGGGCCGGCCGCTTCTCCTCAGCGACGGTGAACAGCGTAGTCAGCAGGATTCAAACCTGCATGGAGAGACCCCAATGGACTTCTAGTCCATCGCCTTAACCACTCTGCCACGACTACAATGTCTTCTGTCCCGTTGTCGACCTCAAAGTTGGGTGAAAAAGCCATGAACTGGCTACCGTTTTGCTGAACTCGCCTAGCGTAAAACTCCTAAAGGGGAAAACAGCCCACCTCAAGGAACAAAACACTCATGAAGGGGAAGCATAGCAAACACTGTATGTGAAGTCTGTCACATCTTTAAGCGTACGCCGCCACACGGCAGAGCTGGACCGGCACGACAGCAACCTGAGGTCGCCGACAAGAAGACGGCCCTTCGCCTGAACAGGGACTTGAACCCTGGACCCTCAGATTAAAAGTCTGATGCTCTACCGACTGAGCTATCCAGGCTTTGTAAAAGGTGCTTACTATATACTATACCAACAACGGCACGTCATATACTCTTACGTTTTATATAAGAACACTTTCTCCACAAGCCGCCCGGCAGAAGAAAAAGCTGAAGAAAAAGCTGGTGAGTCCACCAAATTGGCCATAGGCTCCGGACGGACGCCTGTAGGGGCACCCTGGTACCACGAGGAAGGCCACAAAAGGCATTTGGATGCACCTAACCGCCTAGTCTTCCTCACAGCCTTCCTCAGTGCCACGGAATGCCTATTTCACCCACTAACCAACTAAACTTCACCACAGCCTTCCCCAGTGCCGCGAAATGCCTATTTCGCCCACTAATCACCTAAACTTCACCATACTCTTCCTCAGTGCCACGGAACGCCTATTTCGCCCACTAACCACCTAAACTTCACCACAGCCTTCCCCAGTGCCGCAAAATGCCTATTTCGCCCACTAATCACCTAAACTTCACCACAGTCTTCCTCAAAGCCCGCAAAGTGCCTATTTTGACCCCTAACCACCTAAACTTCACCAAGGTCTTCCCCGGTGCCGTAGAGTGCCTGTTTTGACCCCTAACCACCTAAGCTTCGCCACGGTCTTCCTCGAAGCCTGCAGAGTGCCTATTTTGACCCCTAACCACCTAAACTTCATCTTTCCACTATAGTGGCCGGTTGACCGTATGGGCATGGCCACGAGGTGCCTTTCGTGCCCGCTAAACACCTATTTTTGACCCAGAGAGAGGTCACTCTAAATCGTTCACGAAAGATCGCAGGACCTCGAAATTCGACACGAGGGTAGCCGAGGGCGTCCCGAGTTGCGGTCCAGAGTTTGAAATTTCTGCTTCCTTCCTAAGTGCGCGTTTCGGCAGTTCGGCATGATCCATACGCGATTCGGCTTTCTCCATCCCTGAAGGTCTTTCTGGTCCCCAGTGACTACCGGCAGGCCAAGTTTGGGGCCGAACGGCAGAGCATCCCACATACCACTTATCCCATGCAGTTTCACAGTTGTTTCGTGGACAGCAGAGCACGAGGGCTGTTTTGCGTAGCAAAAAATTGCCGACTCGGTATGTCGTCGAGGGCCACGTGACACAGCGTTTGGTGAAATTTGGGGCCCCTCAGACACCCAAGGGCCGAAGCGGGGGGGGGGGCGGCGACAAGCGCAACTTATTCCATTGACTTTTTATAGGCGCTTCGTGGATGGTGGCTGATCGGCCCAAAATCGGCATATACGGCACGTCACGGTCCCCCGGGGCGGCTCCCAAAGTTCCGTGTCCGTATCTGCTCGATCGGCTGAAAAAGACCCCCTTGACCGCGAGACACCTGTAAAACTTCCATTGAATAAGTTGGGAGGCCCAGTCAAGTAAGTTACAGGTGGGACTTTCCCTCTTGTGCGGTCCGTTTTTGAGGTCAGACATCAAAGAATCCACCAAGAAAGCTATTGGGTGGCTCCTAGCCTCCTCCTGAAGCACCCAGAGGTGCTCAATCCTCAGAATTCTACTGACCACGAACAGCCTATTTTTTATAATGGGATAGATTATACGTGGGACATCCAGATCTCAGCTTCTGGACGTGCTATCAAGCTGAAACCTGCGTTCCTGCGCTGGCCTGGACATGCCCTGATGACGGTGAGAATTTGAAGAAGATTGGAGAAACTTGAAAATTTTGCCAAAAACAACCTCCCCTTTGAGGTTTTTCAAGCCAGATTTTCAAGTTTCTCCAAACTTCTTGAAATTCACCACAGGAGCTGGGAATGTCCAGACTAGCGCAGGAACTCGGTTTTCAGCTTGATTGCACGTCCAGAGGCTGAGACGTCCCACGTACAATCTATCTCATTATAAAAAAACAGGCTGTTCGTGGTCAGTGGAATTCTGAGGGTTTAACACCTCAGGGTCCTTCAGGAGGATGGGGGGAGCCACCTCAATAAGTTCTTTAGTGTATTAATTGATGTTTGACCACAGAAGCGGACCACACAAGAGGGAACATCCCACCTGTAACTTACTTAACAGGGCCTCCACAGGCTTTCCGTGGACAGTGCATTTTTAAGCATATTAAGCCGTTTTAGGTGATCTAATGTACATAGAACTGCTGGGTAGTGTTCCCTGAGCACTGTACTGTAGAAATGTGTCCATAAAATCACTGTAGTTATTAAATATGATTTACTACTGTACTGTCCACAGAAAGCCTGTGGAGGCCCTGTCAAATAAGTTCTCCATGAAATACTCCATGAAATACCAGATTGACCCGCCACGAGCTAAAGTCTCTCAATATCTTGAATGCTACACATTACAGGGGGTCATTATTTGGACCGCTTTATTTCATTTCATTTTTTGTTCTAATACGGGGGCATGAAAAAAGAGATGACATTGCCTTGATCGGGTTTGTGAATACTGGGTGAGGGAAGGGAATTTCGTAACTCCTCCCATTTGGAGTGAGGGGGGTGACGAAAATCATGTTGGCAGGTGTCGGCACCCTAGATTACCCTTGGTGAGCGTAGTGCTTTACCACAGTGTGCGCACAGGTCCAAGGGCGTAGAGACACATCTCGAGTTTCTCTTCATCAGCGCATAAATCTTTTGCCTTTTACTAAAGATTTCCGTGCAGGGGAACCTTTGCGAGTGACCTGTATTTTTGGGGGCTCTGCTCACAGCAGAGCTACACTAGAGTGTCAAGAGCAGAGTCAATCTGGCCACCCGCCAGCGTGCAGTGGAACGAAGCTTGCCTCGTCATGGACTGTGTTTGCAGCCTTTGCGCTTCCAGCTTCGCAACTTCAAATTACTTTAGCCAGCATGGAAAGACAGCGCTCTCTCGTCCATGACGGGCTCAAACAAAGATGGCTTCAGCTTTTTTGGCCCTATCAGTGACTCGTGCGCTTCGAGCCTTCTTTTTTGACCCCCCGAAAGCCAGCGTCTGCTGCCTGCGTTGTTGGTATAGTATAACTGGCACCCGTACGAAAAATGGAGGTGGCAGAAAGGAGCTCAGTGCACAAAAAGCCTGCCGTGACCCGGATTCGAACCGGGGTTGCTGCGGCCACAACGCAGAGTACTAACCACTATACGACCACGGCGTGCCACTGGCTCACGCCTGGTGGTGCCGGCCGTCCGAATGCAAAAAGGGCCAGCGGCGTGTTTTATTCCTGTTGGAGAGAGGGCACACAAATCCCTGCGAGGGACGCGGAAGAAAAGGGGCCGGCCGCTTCTCCTCAGTGCCGGTGAACAGCGTAGTCGGCAGGATTCAAACCTGCGTGGGGAGACCCCAATGGACTTCTAGTCCATCGCCTTAACCACTTGGCCACGACTACGATGTCTTCTGTCCCGTTGTCGACCTCAAAGTTGGGTGAAAAAGCCATGAACTGGCTACCGCTTTGCTGAACTCGCCTAGCGTAAAACTCCTAAAGGGGAAAACAGCCCACCTCAAGGAACAAAACACTCATGAAGTTGCAGCATAGCAAACACTGTATGTGAAGTCTGTCACATCTTTAAGCGTACGCCGCCACACTGCAGACCTGGACCGGCACGACAGCAACCTGGGGTCGCCGAAAAGAAGACGGCCCTTCGCCTGAACAGGGACTTGAACCCTGGACCCTCAGATTAAAAGTCTGATGCTCTACCGACTGAGCTATCCAGGCTCTTGTGCTTTGCGCGCCTCTTACGTTTTATATAAGAACACTTTCTCCACAAGCCGCCCGGCAGAAGAAAAAGCTGAAGAAAAAGCTGGTGAGTCCACCAAATTGGCCATAGGCTCCGGACGGACGCCTGTAGGGGCACCCTGGTACCACGAGGAAGGCCACAAAAGGCATTTGGATGCACCTAACCGCCTAGTCTTCCTCACAGCCTTCCTCAGTGCCACGGAATGCCTATTTCGCCCACTAACCAACTAAACTTCACCACAGCCTTCCCCAGTGCCGCGAAATGCCTATTTCGCCCACTAATCACCTAAACTTCACCATACTCTTCCTCAGTGCCACGGAACGCCTATTTCGCCCACTAACCACCTAAACTTCACCACAGCCTTCCCCAGTGCCGCAAAATGCCTATTTCGCCAACTAATCACCTAAACTTCACCACAGTCTTCCTCAAAGCCCGCAAAGTGCCTATTTTGACCCCTAACCACCTAAACTTCACCAAGGTCTTCCCCGGTGCCGTAGAGTGCCTGTTTTGACCCCTAACCACCTAAGCTTCGCCACGGTCTTCCTCGAAGCCTGCAGAGTGCCTATTTTGACCCCTAACCACCTAAACTTCATCTTTCCACTATCGTGGCCGGTCGACCGTATGGGCATGGCCACGAGGTGCCTTTCGTGCCCGCTAAACACCTATTTTTGACCCAGAGAGAGGTCACTCTAAATCGTTCACGAAAGATCGCAGGACCTCGAAATTCGACACGAGGGTCGCCGAGGGCGTCCCGAGTTGCGGTCCAGAGTTTGAAATTTCTGCTTCCTTCCTAAGTGCGCGTTTCGGCAGTTCGGCATGATCCATACGCGATTCGGCTTTCTCCATCCCTGAGGGTCTTTCTGGTCCCCAGTGACTACCGGCAGGCCAAGTTTGGGGCCGAACGGCAGAGCATCCCACATACCACTTATCCCATGCAGTTTCACAGTTGTTTCGTGGACAGCAGAGCACGAGGGCTGTTTTGCGTAGCAAAAAATTGCCGACTCGGTATGTCGTCGAGGGCCACGTGACACCGCGTTTGGTGAAATTTGGGGCCCCTCAGACACCCAAGGGCCGAAGGGGGGGGGGGGGCGGCGACAAGCGCAACTTATTCCATTGACTTTTTATAGGCGCTTCGTGGATGGTGGCCGATCGGCCCAAAATCGGCATATACGGCACGTCACGGTCCCCCGGGGCGGCCCCCAAAGTTCCGTGTCCGTATCTGCTCGATCGGCTGAAAAAGACCCCCTTGACCGCGAGACACCTGTAAAACTTCCATTGAATAAGTTGGGAGGCCCAGTCAAGTAAGTTACAGGTGGGACTTTCCCTCTTGTGCGGTCCGTTTTTGAGGTCAGACATCAAAGAATCCACCAAGAAAGCTATTGGGTGGCTCCTAGCCTCCTCCTGATGCACCCAGAGGTGCTCAGTCCTCAGAATTCTACTGACCACGAACAGCCTATTTTTTATAATGGGATAGATTATACGTGGGACATCCAGATCTCAGCTTCTGGACGTGCTATCAAGCTGAAACCTGCGTTCCTGCGCTGGCCTGGACATGCCCTGATGACGGTGAGAATTTGAAGAAGATTGGAGAAACTTGAAAATTTTGCCAAAAACAACCTCCCCTTTGAGGTTTTTCAAGCCAGATTTTCAAGTTTCTCCAAACTTCTTGAAATTCACCACAGGAGCTGGGAATGTCCAGACTAGCGCAGGAACTCGGTTTTCAGCTTGATTGCACGTCCAGAGGCTGAGACGTCCCACGTACAATCTATCTCATTATAAAAACACAGGCTGTTCGTGGTCAGTGGAATTCTGGGGGTTTAACACCTCAGGGTACTTCAGGAGGATGGGGGAGCCACCTCAATAAGTTCTTTAGTGTATTAATTGATGTTTGACCACAGAAGCGGACCACAGAAGAGGGAACATCCCACCTGTAACTTACTTAACAGGGCCTCCACAGGCTTTCCGTGGACAGTGCATTTTTAAGCATATTAAGCCGTTTTAGGTGATCTAATGTACATAGAACTGCTGGGTAGTTTTCCCTGAGCACTGTACTGTAGAAATGTGTCCATAAAACCACTGTAGTTATGAAATATGATTTACTACTGTACTGTCCACAGAAAGCCTGTGGAGGCCCTGTCAAATAAGTTCTCCATGAAATACTCCATGAAATACCAGATTGACCCGCCACGAGCTAAAGTCTCTCAATATCTTGAATGCTACACATTACAGGGGGTCATTATTTGGACCGCTTTATTTCATTTCATTTTTTGTTCTAATACGGGGGCATGAAAAAAGAGATGACATTGCCTTGATCGGGTTTGTGAATACTGGGTGAGGGAAGGGAATTTCGTAACTCCTCCCATTTGGAGTGAGGGGGGTGACGAAAATCATGTTGGCAGGTGTCGGCACCCTAGATTACCCTTGGTGAGCGTAGTGCTTTACCACAGTGTGCGCACAGGTCCAAGGGCGTAGAGACACATCTCGAGTTTCTCTTCATCAGCGCATAAATCTTTTGCCTTTTACTAAAGATTTCCGTGCAGGGGAACCTTTGCGAGTGACCTGTATTTTTGGGGGCTCTGCTCACAGCAGAGCTACACTAGAGTGTCAAGAGCAGAGTCAATCTGGCCACCCGCCAGCGTGCAGTGGAACGAAGCTTGCCTCGTCATGGACTGTGTTTGCAGCCTTTGCGCTTCCAGCTTCGCAACTTCAAATTACTTTAGCCAGCATGGAAAGACAGCGCTCTCTCGTCCATGACGGGCTCAAACAAAGATGACTTCAGCTTTTTTGGCCCTATCAGTGACTCGTGCGCTTCGAGCCTTCTTTTTGACCCCCCGAAAGCCAGCGTCTGCTGCCTGCGTTGTTGGTATAGTATAACTGGCACCCGTACGAAAAATGGAGGTGGCAGAAAGGAGCTCAGTGCACAAAAAGCCTGCCGTGACCCGGATTCGAACCGGGGTTGCTGCGGCCACAACGCAGAGTACTAACCACTATACGACCACGGCGTGCCACTGGCTCACGCCTGGTGGTGCCGGCCGTCCGAATGCAAAAAGGGCCAGCGGCGTGTTTTATTCCTGTTGGAGAGAGGGCACACAAATCCCTGCGAGGGACGCGGAAGAAAAGGGGCCGGCCGCTTCTCCTCAGCGCCGGTGAACAGCATAGTCGGCAGGATTCAAACCTGCGTGGGGAGACCCCAATGGACTTCTAGTCCATCGCCTTAACCACTTGGCCACGACTACGATGTCTTCTGTCCCGTTGTCGACCTCAAAGTTGGGTGAAAAAGCCATGAACTGGCTACCGCTTTGCTGAACTCGCCTAGCGTAAAACTCCTAAAGGGGAAAACAGCCCACCTCAAGGAACAAAACACTCATGATGTTGCAGCATAGCAAACACTGTATGTGAAGTCTGTCACATCTTTAAGCGTACGCCGCCACACTGCAGAGCTGGACCGGCACGACAGCAACCTGAGGTCGCCGAAAAGAAGACGGCCCTTCGCCTGAACAGGGACTTGAACCCTGGACCCTCAGATTAAAAGTCTGATGCTCTACCGACTGAGCTATCCAGGCTCTTGTGCTTTGCGCGCCTCTTACGTTTTATATAAGAACACTTTCTCCACAAGCCGCCCGGCAGAAGAAAAAGCTGAAGAAAAAGCTGGTGAGTCCACCAAATTGGCCATAGGCTCCGGACGGACGCCTGTAGGGGCACCCTGGTACCACGAGGAAGGCCACAAAAGGCATTTGGATGCACCTAACCGCCTAGTCTTCCTCACAGCCTTCCTCAGTGCCACGGAATGCCTATTTCGCCCACTAACCAACTAAACTTCACCACAGCCTTCCCCAGTGCCGCGAAATGCCTATTTCGCCCACTAATCACCTAAACTTCACCATACTCTTCCTCAGTGCCACGGAACGCCTATTTCGCCCACTAACCACCTAAACTTCACCACAGCCTTCCCCAGTGCCGCAAAATGCCTATTTCGCCAACTAATCACCTAAACTTCACCACAGTCTTCCTCAAAGCCCGCAAAGTGCCTATTTTGACCCCTAACCACCTAAACTTCACCAAGGTCTTCCCCGGTGCCGTAGAGTGCCTGTTTTGACCCCTAACCACCTAAGCTTCGCCACGGTCTTCCTCGAAGCCTGCAGAGTGCCTATTTTGACCCCTAACCACCTAAACTTCATCTTTCCACTATCGTGGCCGGTCGACCGTATGGGCATGGCCACGAGGTGCCTTTCGTGCCCGCTAAACACCTATTTTTGACCCAGAGAGAGGTCACTCTAAATCGTTCACGAAAGATCGCAGGACCTCGAAATTCGACACGAGGGTCGCCGAGGGCGTCCCGAGTTGCGGTCCAGAGTTTGAAATTTCTGCTTCCTTCCTAAGTGCGCGTTTCGGCAGTTCGGCATGATCCATACGCGATTCGGCTTTCTCCATCCCTGAGGGTCTTTCTGGTCCCCAGTGACTACCGGCAGGCCAAGTTTGGGGCCGAACGGCAGAGCATCCCACATACCACTTATCCCATGCAGTTTCACAGTTGTTTCGTGGACAGCAGAGCACGAGGGCTGTTTTGCGTAGCAAAAAATTGCCGACTCGGTATGTCGTCGAGGGCCACGTGACACCGCGTTTGGTGAAATTTGGGGCCCCTCAGACACCCAAGGGCCGAAGGGGGGGGGGGGGGGCGGCGACAAGCGCAACTTATTCCATTGACTTTTTATAGGCGCTTCGTGGATGGTGGCCGATCGGCCCAAAATCGGCATATACGGCACGTCACGGTCCCCCGGGGCGGCCCCCAAAGTTCCGTGTCCGTATCTGCTCGATCGGCTGAAAAAGACCCCCTTGACCGCGAGACACCTGTAAAACTTCCATTGAATAAGTTGGGAGGCCCAGTCAAGTAAGTTACAGGTGGGACTTTCCCTCTTGTGCGGTCCGTTTTTGAGGTCAGACATCAAAGAATCCACCAAGAAAGCTATTGGGTGGCTCCTAGCCTCCTCCTGAAGCACCCAGAGGTGCTCAATCCTCAGAATTCTACTGACCACGAACAGCCTATTTTTTATAATGGGATAGATTATACGTGGGACATCCAGATCTCAGCTTCTGGACGTGCTATCAAGCTGAAACCTGCGTTCCTGCGCTGGCCTGGACATGCCCTGATGACGGTGAGAATTTGAAGAAGATTGGAGAAACTTGAAAATTTTGCCAAAAACAACCTCCCCTTTGAGGTTTTTCAAGCCAGATTTTCAAGTTTCTCCAAACTTCTTGAAATTCACCACAGGAGCTGGGAATGTCCAGACTAGCGCAGGAACTCGGTTTTCAGCTTGATTGCACGTCCAGAGGCTGAGACGTCCCACGTACAATCTATCTCATTATAAAAACACAGGCTGTTCGTGGTCAGTGGAATTCTGGGGGTTTAACACCTCAGGGTACTTCAGGAGGATGGGGGAGCCACCTCAATAAGTTCTTTAGTGTATTAATTGATGTTTGACCACAGAAGCGGACCATAGAAGAGGGAACATCCCACCTGTAACTTACTTAACAGGGCCTCCACAGGCTTTCCGTGGACAGTGCATTTTTAAGCATATTAAGCCGTTTTAGGTGATCTAATGTACATAGAACTGCTGGGTAGTGTTCCCTGAGCACTGTACTGTAGAAATGTGTCCATAAAACCACTGTAGTTATGAAATATGATTTACTACTGTACCGTCCACAGAAAGCCTGTGGAGGCCCTGTCAAATAAGTTCTCCATGAAATACTCCATGAAATACCAGATTGACCCGCCACGAGCTAAAGTCTCTCAATATCTTGAATGCTACACATTACAGGGGGTCATTATTTGGACCGCTTTATTTCATTTCTTTTTTTGTCTAATACGGGGGCATGAAAAAAGAGATGACATTGCCTTGATCGGGATTGTGAATACTGGGTGAGGGAAGGGACTTTCGTAACTCCTCCCATTTGGAGTGAGGGGGGTGACGAAAATCATGTTGGCAAGTGTCGGCACCCTAGATTACCCTTGGTGAGCGTAGTGCTTTACCACAGTGTGCGCACAGGTCCAAGGGCGTAGAGACACATCTCGAGTTTCTCTTCATCAGCGCATAAATCTTTTGCCTTTTACTAAAGATTTCCGTGGAGGGGAACCTTTGCGAGTGACCTGTATTTTTGGGGGCTCTGCTCACAGAAGAGCTACACTAGAGTGTCAAGAGCAGAGTCAATCTGGCCACCCGCCAGCGTGCAGTGGAACGAAGCGTGCCTCGTCATGGACTGTGTTTGCAGCCTTTGCGCTTCCAGCTTCGCAACTTCAAATTTCTTTAGCCAGCATAGAAAGACAGCGCTCTCTCGTCCATGACGGGCTCAAACAAAGATGGCTTCAGCTCTTTTGGCCCTATCAGTGACTCGTGCGCTTCGAGACTTCTTTTTTGACCCCGAAAGCCAGCGTCTGCTGCCTGCGTTGTTGGTATAGTATAACTGGCACCCGTACGAAAAATGGAGGTGGCAGAAAGGAGCTCAGTGCACAAAAAGCCTGCCGTGACCCGCATTCGAACCGGGGTTGCTGCGGCCACAACGCAGAGTACTAACCGCTATACGATCACGGCGTGCCACTGGCTCACGCCTGGTGGTGCCGGCCGTCCGAATGCAAAAAGGGCCAGCGGCGTGTTTTATTCCTGTTGGAGAGAGGGCACACAAATCCCTGCGAGGGACGTGGAAGAAAAGGGGCCGGCCGCTTCTCCTCAGCGCCGGTGAACAGCGTAGTCGGCAGGATTCAAACCTGCGCGGGGAGACCCCAATGGACTTCTAATCCATCGCCTTAACCACTCGGCCACGACTACGATGTCTTCTGTCCCGTTGTCGACCTCAAAGTTGGGTGAAAAAGCCATGAACTGGCTACCGCTTTGCTGAACTCGCCTAGCGTAAAACTCCTAAAGGGGAAAAAAGCCCACCTCAAGCAACAAAACACTCATGAAGGGGAAGCATAGCAAACACTGTATGTGAAGTCTGTCACATCTTTAAGCGTACGCCGCCACACGGCAGAGCTGGACCTGCACGACAGCAACCAGAGGCCGCCGACAAGAAGACGGCCCTTCGCCTGAACAGGGACTTGAACCCTGGACCCTCAGATTAAAAGTCTGATGCTCTACCGACTGAGCTATCCAGGCTCTTGTGCTTTGCGCGCCTCTTACGTTTTATATAAGAACACTTTCTCCACAAGCCGCCCGGCAGAAGAAAAAGCTGAAGAAAAAGCTGGTGAGTCCACCAAATTGGCCATAGGCTCCGGACGGACGCCTGTAGGGGCACCCTGGTGCCACGAGGAAGGCCACAAAAGGCATTTGGATGCACCTAACCGCCTAGTCTTCCTCACAGCCTTCTTCAGTGCCACGGAACGCCTATTTCGCCCACTAACCACCTAAACTTCACCACAGCCTTCCCCAGTGCCGCGAAATGCCTATTTCGCCCACTAATCACCTAAACTTCACCATAGTCTTCCTCAGTGCCACGGAACGCCTATTTCGCCCACTAACAGCCTTCCCCAGTGCCGCGAAATGCCTATTTCGCCCACTAATCACCTAAACTTCACCATAGTCTTCCTCAGTGCCACGGAACGCCTATTTCGCCCACTAACCACCTAAACTTCACCACAGCCTTCCCCAGTGCCGCAAAATGCCTATTTCGCCCACTAATCACCTAAACTTCACCACAGTCTTCCTCAAAGCCCGCAAAGTGCCTATTTTGACCCCTAACCACCTAAACTTCACCAAGGTCTTCCCCGGTGCCGTAGAGTGCCTGTTTTGACCCCTAACCACCTAAGCTTCGCCACGGTCTTCCTCGAAGCCTGCAGAGTGCCTATTTTGACCCCTAACCACCTAAACTTCATCTTTCCACTATCGTGGCCGGTCGACCGTATGGGCATGGCCACGAGGTGCCTTTCGTGCCCGCTAAACACCTATTTTTGACCCAGAGAGAGGTCACTCTAAATCGTTCCCGAAAGATCGCAGGACCTCGAAATTCGACACGAGGGTAGCCGAGGGCGTCCCGAGTTGCGGTCCAGAGTTTGAAATTTCTGCTTCCTTCCTAAGTGCGCGTTTCGGCAGTTCGGCATGATCCATACGCGATTCGGCTTTCTCCATCCCTGAGGGTCTTTCTGGTCCCCAGTGACTACCGGCAGGCCAAGTTTGGGGCCGAACGGCAGAGCATCCCACATACCACTTATCCCATGCAGTTTCACAGTTGTTTCGTGGACAGCAGAGCACGAGGGCTGTTTTGCGTAGCAAAAAATTGCCGACTCGGTATGTCGTCGAGGGCCACGTGACACCGCGTTCGGTGAAATTTGGGGCCCCTCAGACACCCAAGGGCCGAAGCGGGGGGGGGGGGGGGGGTGTGGGCGGCGACAAGCGCAACTTATTCCATTGACTTTTTATAGGCGCTTCGTGGATGGTGGCTGATCGGCCCAAAATCGGCATATACGGCACGTCACGGTCCCCCGGGGCGGCCCCCAAAGTTCCGTGTCCGTATCTGCTCGATCGGCTGAAAAAGACCCCCTTGACCGCGAGACACCTGTAAAACTTCCATTGAATAAGTTGGGAGGCCCAGTCAAGTAAGTTACAGGTGGGACTTTCCGTCTTGTGCGGTCCGTTTTTGAGGTCAGACATCAAAGAATCCACCAAGAAAGCTATTGGGTGGCTCCTAGCCTCCTCCTGAAGCACCCAGAGGTGCTCAATCCTCAGAATTCTACTGACCACGAACAGCCTATTATTTATAATGGGATAGATTATACGTGGGACATCCAGATCTCAGCTTCTGGACGTGCTATCAAGCTGAAACCTGCGTTCCTGCGCTGGCCTGGACATGCCCTGATGACGGTGAGAATTTGAAGAAGATTGGAGAAACTTGAAAATTTTGCCAAAAACAACCTCCCCTTTGAGGTTTTTCAAGCCAGATTTTCAAGTTTCTCCAAACTTCTTGAAATTCACCACAGGAGCTGGGAATGTCCAGACTAGCGCAGGAACTCGGTTTTCAGCTTGATTGCACGTCCAGAGGCTGAGACGTCCCACGTACAATCTATCTCATTATAAAAACACAGGCTGTTCGTGGTCAGTGGAATTCTGGGGGTTTAACACCTCAGGGTACTTCAGGAGGATGGGGGAGCCACCTCAATAAGTTCTTTAGTGTATTAATTGATGTTTGACCACAGAAGCGGACCACAGAAGAGGGAACATCCCACCTGTAACTTACTTAACAGGGCCTCCACAGGCTTTCCGTGGACAGTGCATTTTTAAGCATATTAAGCCGTTTTAGGTGATCTAATGTACATAGAACTGCTGGGTAGTGTTCCCTGAGCACTGTACTGTAGAAATGTGTCCATAAAACCACTGTAGTTATGAAATTTGATTTACTACTGTACCGTCCACAGAAAGCCTGTGGAGGCCCTGTCAAATAAGTTCTCCATGAAATACTCCATGAAATACCAGATTGACCCGCCACGAGCTAAAGTCTCTCAATATCTTGAATGCTACACATTACAGGGGGTCATTATTTGGACCGCTTTATTTCATTTCATTTTTTTGTCTAATACGGGGGCATGAAAAAAGAGATGACATTGCCTTGATCGGGATTGTGAATACTGGGTGAGGGAAGGGACTTTCGTAACTCCTCCCATTTGGAGTGAGGGGGGTGACGAAAATCATGTTGGCAAGTGTCGGCACCCTAGATTACCCTTGGTGAGCGTAGTGCTTTACCACAGTGTGCGCACAGGTCCAAGGGCGTAGAGACACATCTCGAGTTTCTCTTCATCAGCGCATAAATCTTTTGCCTTTTACTAAAGATTTCCGTGGAGGGGAACCTTTGCGAGTGACCTGTATTTTTGGGGGCTCTGCTCACAGCAGAGCTACACTAGAGTGTCAAGAGCAGAGTCAATCTGGCCACCCGCCAGCGTGCAGTGGAACGAAGCTTGCCTCGTCATGGACTGTGTTTGCAGCCTTTGCGCTTCCAGCTTCGCAACTTCAAATTACTTTAGCCAGCATGGAAAGACAGCGCTCTCTCGTCCATGACGGGCTCAAACAAAGATGGCTTCAGCTTTTTTGGCCCTATCAGTGACTTGTGCGCTTCGAGCCTTCTTTTTTGACCCCCCGAAAGCCAGCGTCTGCTGCCTGCGTTGTTGGTATAGTATAACTGGCACCCGTACGAAAAATGGAGGTGGCAGAAAGGAGCTCAGTGCACAAAAAGCCTGCCGTGACCCGGATTCGAACCGGGGTTGCTGCGGCCACAACGCAGAGTACTAACCACTATACGACCACGGCGTGCCACTGGCGGTGCCGGCCGTCCGAATGCAAAAAGGGCCAGCGGCGTGTTTTATTCCTGTTGGAGAGAGGGCACACAAATCCCTGCGAGGGACGTGGAAGAAAAGGGGCCGGCCGCTTCTCCTCAGCGCCGGTGAACAGCGTAGTCGGCAGGATTCAAACCTGCGCGGGGAGACCCCAATGGACTTCTAATCCATCGCCTTAACCACTCGGCCACGACTACGATGTCTTCTGTCCCGTTGTCGACCTCAAAGTTGGGTGAAAAAGCCATGAACTGGCTACCGCTTTGCTGAACTCGCCTAGCGTAAAACTCCTAAAGGGGAAAAAAGCCCACCTCAAGCAACAAAACACTCATGAAGGGGAAGCATAGCAAACACTGTATGTGAAGTCTGTCACATCTTTAAGCGTACGCCGCCACACGGCAGAGCTGGACCTGCACGACAGCAACCTGAGGCCGCCGACAAGAAGACGGCCCTTCGCCTGAACAGGGACTTGAACCCTGGACCCTCAGATTAAAAGTCTGATGCTCTACCGACTGAGCTATCCAGGCTCTTGTGCTTTGCGCGCCTCTTACGTTTTATATAAGAACACTTTCTCCACAAGCCGCCCGGCAGAAGAAAAAGCTGAAGAAAAAGCTGGTGAGTCCACCAAATTGGCCATAGGCTCCGGACGGACGCCTGTAGGGGCACCCTGGTGCCACGAGGAAGGCCACAAAAGGCATTTGGATGCACCTAACCGCCTAGTCTTCCTCACAGCCTTCTTCAGTGCCACGGAACGCCTATTTCGCCCACTAACCACCTAAACTTCACCACAGCCTTCCCCAGTGCCGCGAAATGCCTATTTCGCCCACTAATCACCTAAACTTCACCATAGTCTTCCTCAGTGCCACGGAACGCCTATTTCGCCCACTAACCACCTAAACTTCACCACAGCCTTCCCCAGTGCCGCGAAATGCCTATTTCGCCCACTAATCACCTAAACTTCACCATAGTCTTCCTCAGTGCCACGGAACGCCTATTTCGCCCACTAACCACCTAAACTTCACCACAGCCTTCCCCAGTGCCGCAAAATGCCTATTTCGCCCACTAATCACCTAAACTTCACCACAGTCTTCCTCAAAGCCCGCAAAGTGCCTATTTTGACCCCTAACCACCTAAACTTCACCAAGGTCTTCCCCGGTGCCGTAGAGTGCCTGTTTTGACCCCTAACCACCTAAGCTTCGCCACGGTCTTCCTCGAAGCCTGCAGAGTGCCTATTTTGACCCCTAACCACCTAAACTTCATCTTTCCACTATCGTGGCCGGTCGACCGTATGGGCATGGCCACGAAGTGCCTTTCGTGCCCGCTAAACACCTATTTTTGACCCAGAGAGAGGTCACTCTAAATCGTTCACGAAAGATCGCAGGACCTCGAAATTCGACACGAGGGTAGCCGAGGGTGTCCCGAGTTGCGGTCCAGAGTTTGAAATTTCTGCTTCCTTCCTAAGTGCGCGTTTCGGCAGTTCGGCATGATCCATACGCGATTCGGCTTTCTCCATCCCTGAGGGTCTTTCTGGTCCCCAGTGACTACCGGCAGGCCAAGTTTGGGGCCGAACGGCAGAGCATCCCACATACCACTTATCCCATGCAGTTTCACAGTTGTTTCGTGGACAGCAGAGCACGAGGGCTGTTTTGCGTAGCAAAAAATTGCCGACTCGGTATGTCGTCGAGGGCCACGTGACACAGCGTTCGGTGAAATTTGGGGCCCCTCAGACACCCAAGGGCCGAAGCGGGGGGGGGGGGGGGGGCGGCGACAAGCGCAACTTATTCCATTGACTTTTTATAGGCGCTTCGTGGATGGTGGCTGATCGGCCCAAAATCGGCATATACGGCACGTCACGGTCCCCCGGGGCGGCCCCCAAAGTTCCGTGTCCGTATCTGCTCGATCGGCTGAAAAAGACCCCCTTGACCGCGAGACACCTGTAAACCTTCCATTGAATAAGTTGGGAGGCCCAGTCAAGTAAGTTACAGGTGGGACTTTCCCTCTTGTGCGGTCCGTTTTTGAGGTCAGACATCAAAGAATCCACCAAGAAAGCTATTGGGTGGCTCCTAGCCTCCTCCTGAAGCACCCAGAGGTGCTCAATCCTCAGAATTCTACTGACCACGAACAGCCTATTTTTTATAATGGGATAGATTATACGTGGGACATCCAGATCTCAGCTTCTGGACGTGCTATCAAGCTGAAACCTGCGTTCCTGCGCTGGCCTGGACATGCCCTGATGACGGTGAGAATTTGAAGAAGATTGGAGAAACTTGAAAATTTTGCCAAAAACAACCTCCCCTTTGAGGTTTTTCAAGCCAGATTTTCAAGTTTCTCCAAACTTCTTGAAATTCACCACAGGAGCTGGGAATGTCCAGACTAGCGCAGGAACTCGGTTTTCAGCTTGATTGCACGTCCAGAGGCTGAGACGTCCCACGTACAATCTATCTCATTATAAAAAAACAGGCTGTTCGTGGTCAGTGGAATTCTGAGGGTTTAACACCTCAGGGTCCTTCAGGAGGATGGGGGGAGCCACCTCAATAAGTTCTTTAGTGTATTAATTGATGTTTGACCACAGAAGCGGACCACACAAGAGGGAACATCCCACCTGTAACTTACTTAACAGGGCCTCCACAGGCTTTCCGTGGACAGTGCATTTTTAAGCATATTAAGCCGTTTTAGGTGATCTAATGTACATAGAACTGCTGGGTAGTGTTCCCTGAGCACTGTACTGTAGAAATGTGTCCATAAAATCACTGTAGTTATTAAATATGATTTACTACTGTACTGTCCACAGAAAGCCTGTGGAGGCCCTGTCAAATAAGTTCTCCATGAAATACTCCATGAAATACCAGATTGACCCGCCACGAGCTAAAGTCTCTCAATATCTTGAATGCTACACATTACAGGGGGTCATTATTTGGACCGCTTTATTTCATTTCATTTTTTGTTCTAATACGGGGGCATGAAAAAAGAGATGACATTGCCTTGATCGGGTTTGTGAATACTGGGTGAGGGAAGGGAATTTCGTAACTCCTCCCATTTGGAGTGAGGGGGGTGACGAAAATCATGTTGGCAGGTGTCGGCACCCTAGATTACCCTTGGTGAGCGTAGTGCTTTACCACAGTGTGCGCACAGGTCCAAGGGCGTAGAGACACATCTCGAGTTTCTCTTTATCAGCGCATAAATCTTTTGCCTTTTACTAAAGATTTCCGTGCAGGGGAACCTTTGCGAGTGACCTGTATTTTTGGGGGCTCTGCTCACAGCAGAGCTACACTAGAGTGTCAAGAGCAGAGTCAATCTGGCCACCCGCCAGCGTGCAGTGGAACGAAGCTTGCCTCGTCATGGACTGTGTTTGCAGCCTTTGCGCTTCCAGCTTCGCAACTTCAAATTACTTTAGCCAGCATGGAAAGACAGCGCTCTCTCGTCCATGACGGGCTCAAACAAAGATGGCTTCAGGTTTTTTGGCCCTATCAGTGACTCGTGCGCTTCGAGCCTTCTTTTTTGACCCCCCGAAAGCCAGCGTCTGCTGCCTGCATTGTTGGTATAGTATAACTGGCACCCGTACGAAAAATGGAGGTGGCAGAAAGGAGCTCAGTGCACAAAAAGCCTGCCGTGACCCGGATTCGAACCGGGGTTGCTGCGGCCACAACGCAGAGTACTAACCACTATACGACCACGGCGTGCCACTGGCTCACGCCTGGTGGTGCCGGCCGTCCGAATGCAAAAAGGGCCAGCGGCGTGTTTTATTCCTGTTGGAGAGAGGGCACACAAATCCCTGCGAGGGACGCGGAAGAAAAGGGGCCGGCCGCTTCTCCTCAGCGCCGGTGAACAGCGTAGTCGGCAGGATTCAAACCTGCGTGGGGAGACCCCAATGGACTTCTAGTCCATCGCCTTAACCACTTGGCCACGACTACGATGTCTTCTGTCCCGTTGTCGACCTCAAAGTTGGGTGAAAAAGCCATGAACTGGCTACCGCTTTGCTGAACTCGCCTAGCGACAAGCGCAACTTATTCCATTGACTTTTTATAGGCGCTTCGTGGATGGTGGCCGATCGGCCCAAAATCGGCATATACGGCACGTCACGGTCCCCCGGGGCGACCCCCAAAGTTCCGTGTCCGTATCTGCTCGATCGGCTGAAAAAGACCCCCTGGACCGCGAGACACCTGTAAAACTTCCATTGAATAAGTTGGGAGGCCCAGTCAAGTAAGTTACAGGTGGGACTTTCCCTCTTGTGTGGTCTGTTTTTGAGGTCAGACATCAAAGAATCCACCAAGAAAGCTATTGGGTGGCTCCTAGCCTCCTCCTGAAGCACCCAGAGGTGCTCAATCCTCAGAATTCTACTGACCACGAACAGCCTATTTTTTATAATGGGATAGATTATACGTGGGACATCCAGATCTCAGCTTCTGGATGTGCTATCAAGCTGAAACCTGCGTTCCTGCGCTGGCCTGGACATGCCCTGATGACGGTGAGAATTTGAAGAAGATTGGAGAAACTTGAAAATTTTTCCAAAAACAACCTCCCCTTTGAGGTTTTTCAAGCCAGATTTTCAAGTTTCTCCAAACTTCTTGAAATTCACCACAGGAGCTGGGAATGTCCAGACTAGCGCAGGAACTCGGTTTTCAGCTTGATTGCACGTCCAGAGGCTGAGACGTCCCACGTACAATCTATCTCATTATAAAAACACAGGCTGTTCGTGGTCAGTGGAATTCTGAGGGTTTAACACCTCAGGGTACTTCAGGAGGATGGGGAGCCACCTCAATAAGTTCTTTAGTGTATTAATTGATGTTTGACCACAGAAGCGGACCACAGAAGAGGGAACATCCCACCTGTAACTTACTTAACAGGGCCTCCACAGGCTTTCCGTGGACAGTGCATTTTTAAGCATATTAAGCCGTTTTAGGTGATCTAATGTACATAGAACTGCTGGGTAGTGTTCCCTGAGCACTGTACTGTAGAAATGTGTCCATAAAACCACTGTAGTTATGAAATATGATTTACTACTGTACCGTCCACAGAAAGCCTGTGGAGGCCCTGTCAAATAAGTTCTCCATGAAATACTCCATGAAATACCAGATTGACCCGCCACGAGCTAAAGTCTCTCAATATCTTGAATGCTACACATTACAGAGGGTCATTATTTGGACCGCTTTATTTCATTTCATTTTTTTGTCTAATACGGGGGCATGAAAAAAGAGATGACATTGCCTTGATCGGGATTGTGAATACTGGGTGAGGGAAGGGACTTTCGTAACTCCTCCCATTTGGAGTGAGGGGGGTGACGAAAATCATGTTGGCAAGTGTCGGCACCCTAGATTACCCTTGGTGAGCGTAGTGCTTTACCACAGTGTGCGCACAGGTCCAAGGGCGTAGAGACACATCTCGAGTTTCTCTTTATCAGCGCATAAATCTTTTGCCTTTTACTAAAGATTTCCGTGCAGGGGAACCTTTGCGAGTGACCTGTATTTTTGGGGGCTCTGCTCACAGCAGAGCTACACTAGAGTGTCAAGAGCAGAGTCAATCTGGCCACCCGCCAGCGTGCAGTGGAACGAAGCTTGCCTCGTCATGGACTGTGTTTGCAGCCTTTGCGCTTCCAGCTTCGCAACTTCAAATTACTTTAGCCAGCATGGAAAGACAGCGCTCTCTCGTCCATGACGGGCTCAAACAAAGATGGCTTCAGGTTTTTTGGCCCTATCAGTGACTCGTGCGCTTCGAGCCTTCTTTTTTGACCCCCCGAAAGCCAGCGTCTGCTGCCTGCATTGTTGGTATAGTATAACTGGCACCCGTACGAAAAATGGAGGTGGCAGAAAGGAGCTCAGTGCACAAAAAGCCTGCCGTGACCCGGATTCGAACCGGGGTTGCTGCGGCCACAACGCAGAGTACTAACCACTATACGACCACGGCGTGCCACTGGCTCACGCCTGGTGGTGCCGGCCGTCCGAATGCAAAAAGGGCCAGCGGCGTGTTTTATTCCTGTTGGAGAGAGGGCACACAAATCCCTGCGAGGGACGCGGAAGAAAAGGGGCCGGCCGCTTCTCCTCAGCGCCGGTGAACAGCGTAGTCGGCAGGATTCAAACCTGCGTGGGGAGACCCCAATGGACTTCTAGTCCATCGCCTTAACCACTTGGCCACGACTACGATGTCTTCTGTCCCGTTGTCGACCTCAAAGTTGGGTGAAAAAGCCATGAACTGGCTACCGCTTTGCTGAACTCGCCTAGCGACAAGCGCAACTTATTCCATTGACTTTTTATAGGCGCTTCGTGGATGGTGGCCGATCGGCCCAAAATCGGCATATACGGCACGTCACGGTCCCCCGGGGCGACCCCCAAAGTTCCGTGTCCGTATCTGCTCGATCGGCTGAAAAAGACCCCCTGGACCGCGAGACACCTGTAAAACTTCCATTGAATAAGTTGGGAGGCCCAGTCAAGTAAGTTACAGGTGGGACTTTCCCTCTTGTGTGGTCTGTTTTTGAGGTCAGACATCAAAGAATCCACCAAGAAAGCTATTGGGTGGCTCCTAGCCTCCTCCTGAAGCACCCAGAGGTGCTCAATCCTCAGAATTCTACTGACCACGAACAGCCTATTTTTTATAATGGGATAGATTATACGTGGGACATCCAGATCTCAGCTTCTGGATGTGCTATCAAGCTGAAACCTGCGTTCCTGCGCTGGCCTGGACATGCCCTGATGACGGTGAGAATTTGAAGAAGATTGGAGAAACTTGAAAATTTTTCCAAAAACAACCTCCCCTTTGAGGTTTTTCAAGCCAGATTTTCAAGTTTCTCCAAACTTCTTGAAATTCACCACAGGAGCTGGGAATGTCCAGACTAGCGCAGGAACTCGGTTTTCAGCTTGATTGCACGTCCAGAGGCTGAGACGTCCCACGTACAATCTATCTCATTATAAAAACACAGGCTGTTCGTGGTCAGTGGAATTCTGAGGGTTTAACACCTCAGGGTACTTCAGGAGGATGGGGAGCCACCTCAATAAGTTCTTTAGTGTATTAATTGATGTTTGACCACAGAAGCGGACCACAGAAGAGGGAACATCCCACCTGTAACTTACTTAACAGGGCCTCCACAGGCTTTCCGTGGACAGTGCATTTTTAAGCATATTAAGCCGTTTTAGGTGATCTAATGTACATAGAACTGCTGGGTAGTGTTCCCTGAGCACTGTACTGTAGAAATGTGTCCATAAAACCACTGTAGTTATGAAATATGATTTACTACTGTACCGTCCACAGAAAGCCTGTGGAGGCCCTGTCAAATAAGTTCTCCATGAAATACTCCATGAAATACCAGATTGACCCGCCACGAGCTAAAGTCTCTCAATATCTTGAATGCTACACATTACAGAGGGTCATTATTTGGACCGCTTTATTTCATTTCATTTTTTTGTCTAATACGGGGGCATGAAAAAAGAGATGACATTGCCTTGATCGGGATTGTGAATACTGGGTGAGGGAAGGGACTTTCGTAACTCCTCCCATTTGGAGTGAGGGGGGTGACGAAAATCATGTTGGCAAGTGTCGGCACCCTAGATTACCCTTGGTGAGCGTAGTGCTTTACCACAGTGTGCGCACAGGTCCAAGGGCGTAGAGACACATCTCGAGTTTCTCTTCATCAGCGCATAAATCTTTTGCCTTTTACTAAAGATTTCCGTGGAGGGGAACCTTTGCGAGTGACCTGTATTTTTGGGGGCTCTGCTCACAGCAGAGCTACACTAGAGTGTCAAGAGCAGAGTCAATCTGGCCACCCGCCAGCGTGCAGTGGAACGAAGCTTGCCTCGTCATGGACTGTGTTTGCAGCCTTTGCGCTTCCAGCTTCGCAACTTCAAATTACTTTAGCCAGCATGGAAAGACAGCGCTCTCTCGTCCATGACGGGCTCAAACAAAGATGGCTTCAGCTTTTTTGGCCCTATCAGTGACTCGTGCGCTTCGAGCCTTCTTTTTTGACCCCCCGAAAGCCAGCGTCTGCTGCCTGCGTTGTTGGTATAGTATAACTGGCACCCGTACGAAAAATGGAGGTGGCAGAAAGGAGCTCAGTGCACAAAAAGCCTGCCGTGACCCGGATTCGAACCGGGGTTGCTGCGGCCACAACGCAGAGTACTAACCACTATACGACCACGGCGTGCCACTGGCTCACGGCTGGTGGTGCCGGCCGTCCGAATGCAAAAAGGGCCAGCGGCGTGTTTTATTCCTGTTGGAGAGAGGGCACACAAATCCCTGCGAGGGACGCGGAAGAAAAGGGGCCGGCCGCTTCTCCTCAGCGACGGTGAACAGCGTAGTCAGCAGGATTCAAACCTGCGTGGAGAGACCCCAATGGACTTCTAGTCCATCGCCTTAACCACTCTGCCACGACTACAATGTCTTCTGTCCCGTTGTCGACCTCAAAGTTGGGTGAAAAAGCCATGAACTGGCTACCGTTTTGCTGAACTCGCCTAGCGTAAAACTCCTAAAGGGGAAAACAGCCCACCTCAAGGAACAAAACACTCATGAAGGGGAAGCATAGCAAACACTGTATGTGAAGTCTGTCACATCTTTAAGCGTACGCCGCCACACGGCAGAGCTGGACCGGCACGACAGCAACCTGAGGTCGCCGACAAGAAGACGGCCCTTCGCCTGAACAGGGACTTGAACCCTGGACCCTCAGATTAAAAGTCTGATGCTCTACCGACTGAGCTATCCAGGCTTTGTAAAAGGTGCGTTGCGCGCCTCTTACGTTTTATATAAGAACACTTTCTCCACAAGCCGCCCGGCAGAAGAAAAAGCTGAAGAAAAAGCTGGTGAGTCCACCAAATTGGCCATAGGCTCCGGACGCACGCCTGTAGGGGCACCCTGGTACCACGAGGAAGGCCACAAAAGGCATTTGGATGCACCTAACCGCCTAGTCTTCCTCACAGCCTTCCTCAGTGCCACGGAATGCCTATTTCGCCCACTAACCACCTAAACTTCACCACAGCCTTCCCCAGTGCCGCGAAATGCCTATTTCGCCCACTAATCACCTAAACTTCACCATAGTCTTCCTCAGTGCCACGGAACGCCTATTTCGCCCACTAACCACCTAAACTTCACCACAGCCTTCCCCAGTGCCGCAAAATGCCTATTTCGCCCACTAATCACCTAAACTTCACCACAGTCTTCCTCAAAGCCCGCAAAGTGCCTATTTTGACCCCTAACCACCTAAACTTCACCAAGGTCTTCCCCGGTGCCGTAGAGTGCCTGTTTTGACCCCTAACCACCTAAGCTTCGCCACGGTCTTCCTCGAAGCCTGCAGAGTGCCTATTTTGACCCCTAACCACCTAAACTTCATCTTTCCACTATCGTGGCCGGTCGACCGTATGGGCATGGCCACGAGGTGCCTTTCGTGCCCGCTAAACACCTATTTTTGACCCAGAGAGAGGTCACTCTAAATCGTTCCCGAAAGATCGCAGGACCTCGAAATTCGACACGAGGGTAGCCGAGGGCGTCCCGAGTTGCGGTCCAGAGTTTGAAATTTCTGCTTCCTTCCTAAGTGCGCGTTTCGGCAGTTCGGCATGATCCATACGCGATTCGGCTTTCTCCATCCCTGAGGGTCTTTCTGGTCCCCAGTGACTACCGGCAGGCCAAGTTTGGGGCCGAACGGCAGAGCATCCCACATACCACTTATCCCATGCAGTTTCACAGTTGTTTCGTGGACAGCAGAGCACGAGGGCTGTTTTGCGTAGCAAAAAATTGCCGACTCGGTATGTCGTCGAGGGCCACGTGACACCGCGTTCGGTGAAATTTGGGGCCCCTCAGACACCCAAGGGCCGAAGCGGGGGGGGGGGGGGGGGGGGGGGGGGCGGCGACAAGCGCAACTTATTCCATTGACTTTTTATAGGCGCTTCGTGGATGGTGGCCGATCGGCCCAAAATCGGCATATACGGCACGTCACAGTCCCCCGGGGCGGCCCCCAAAGTTCCGTGTCCGTATCTGCTCGATCGGCTGAAAAAGACCCCCTTGACCGCGAGACACCTGTAAAACTTCCATTGAATAAGTTGGGAGGCCCAGTCAAGTAAGTTACAGGTGGGACTTTCCCTCTTGTGCGGTCCGTTTTTGAGGTCAGACATCAAAGAATCCACCAAGAAAGCTATTGGGTGGCTCCTAGCCTCCTCCTGAAGCACCCAGAGGTGCTCAATCCTCAGAATTCTACTGACCACGAACAGCCTATTTTTTATAATGGGATAGATTATACGTGGGACATCCAGATCTCAGCTTCTGGACGTGCTATCAAGCTGAAACCTGCGTTCCTGCGCTGGCCTGGACATGCCCTGATGACGGTGAGAATTTGAAGAAGATTGGAGAAACTTGAAAATTTTGCCAAAAACAACCTCCCCTTTGAGGTTTTTCAAGCCAGATTTCCAAGTTTCTCCAAACTTCTTGAAATTCAACACAGGAGCTGGGAATGTCCAGACTAGCGCAGGAACTCGGTTTTCAGCTTGATTGCACGTCCAGAGGCTGAGACGTCCCACGTACAATCTATCTCATTATAAAAAAACAGGCTGTTCGTGGTCAGTGGAATTCTGAGGGTTTAACACCTCAGGGTCCTTCAGGAGCATGGGGGAGCCACCTCAATAAGTTCTTTAGTGTATTAATTGATGTTTGACCACAGAAGCGGACCACAGAAGAGGGAACATCCCACCTGTAACTTACTTAACAGGGCCTCCACAGGCTTTCCGTGGACAGTGCATTTTTAAGCATATTAAGCCGTTTTAGGTGATCTAATGTACATAGAACTGCTGGGTAGTGTTCCCTGAGCACTGTACTGTAGAAATGTGTCCATAAAACCACTGTAGTTATGAAATATGATTTACTACTGTACCGTCCACAGAAAGCCTGTGGAGGCCCTGTCAAATAAGTTCTCCATGAAATACTCCATGAAATACCAGATTGACCCGCCACGAGCTAAAGTCTCTCAATATCTTGAATGCTACACATTACAGGGGGTCATTATTTGGACCGCTTTATTTCATTTCATTTTTTTGTCTAATACGGGGGCATGAAAAAAGAGATGACATTGCCTTGATCGGGATTGTGAATACTGGGTGAGGGAAGGGACTTTCGTAACTCCTCCCATTTGGAGTGAGGGGGGTGACGAAAATCATGTTGGCAAGTGTCGGCACCCTAGATTACCCTTGGTGAGCGTAGTGCTTTACCACAGTGTGCGCACAGGTCCAAGGGCGTAGAGACACATCTCGAGTTTCTCTTCATCAGCGCATAAATCTTTTGCCTTTTACTAAAGATTTCCGTGGAGGGGAACCTTTGCGAGTGACCTGTATTTTTGGGGGCTCTGCTCACAGCAGAGCTACACTAGAGTGTCAAGAGCAGAGTCAATCTGGCCACCCGCCAGCGTGCAGTGGAACGAAGCTTGCCTCGTCATGGACTGTGTTTGCAGCCTTTGCGCTTCCAGCTTCGCAACTTCAAATTACTTTAGCCAGCATGGAAAGACAGCGCTCTCTCGTCCATGACGGGCTCAAACAAAGATGGCTTCAGCTTTTTGGCCCTATCAGTGACTCGTGCGTTTCGAGTCTTCTTTTTTGACCCCCCGAAAGCCAGCGTCTGCTGCCTGCGTTGTTGGTATAGTATAACTGGCACCCGTACGAAAAATGGAGGTGGCAGAAAGGAGCTCAGTGCACAAAATGCCTGCCGTGACCCGGATTTGAACCGGGGTTGCTGCGGCCACAACGCAGAGTACTAACCACTATACGACCACGGCGTGCCACTGGCTCACGGCTGGTGGTGCCGGCCGTCCGAATGCAAAAAGGGCCAGCGGCGTGTTTTATTCCTGTTGGAGAGAGGGCACACAAATCCCTGCGAGGGACGCGGAAGAAAAGGGGCCGGCCGCTTCTCCTCAGCGCCGGTGAAAAGCGTAGTCGGCAGGATTCAAACCTGCGTGGGGAGACCCCAATGGACTTCTAGTCCATCGCCTTAACCACTCGGCCACGACTACGATGTCTTCTGTCCCGTTGTCGACCTCAAAGTTGGGTGAAAAAGCCATGAACTGGCTACCGCTTTGCTGAACTCGCCTAGCGTAAAACTCCTAAAGGGGAAAACAGCCCACCTCAAGGAACAAAACACTCATGAAGTTGAAGCATAGCAAACACTGTATGTGAAGTCTGTCACATCTTTAAGTGTACGCCGCCACACGGCAGAGCTGGACCGGCACGACAGCAACCTGAGGTCGCCGACAAGAAGACGGCCCTTCGCCTGAACAGGGACTTGAACCCTGGATTAAAAGTCTGATGCTCTACCGACTGAGCTATCCAGGCTCTTGTGCTTTGTGCGCCTCTTACGTTTTATATAAGAACACTTTCTCCACAAGCCGCCCGGCAGAAGAAAAAGCTTAAGAAAAAGCTGGTGAGTCCACCAAATTGGCCATAGGCTCCGGACGGACGCCTGTAGGGGCACCCTGGTGCCACGAGGAAGGCCACAAAAGGCATTTGGATGCACCTAACCGCCTAGTCTTCCTCACAGCCTTCCTTAGTGCCACGGAACGCCTATTTCGCCCACTAACCACCTAAACTTCACCACAGCCTTCCCCAGTGCCGCGAAATGCCTATTTCGCCCACTAATCACCTAAACTTCATCATAGTCTTCCTCAGTGCCACGGAACGCCTATTTCGCCCACTAACCACCTAAACTTCACCACAGCCTTCCCCAGTGCCGCAAAATGCCTATTTCGCCCACTAATCACCTAAACTTCACCACAGTCTTCCTCAAAGCCCGCAAAGTGCCTATTTTGACCCCTAACCACCTAAACTTCACCAAGGTCTTCCCCGGTGCCGCAGAGTGCCTGTTTTGACCCCTAACCACCTAAGCTTCGCCAAGGTCTTCCTCGAAGCCTGCAGAGTGCCTATTTTGACCCCTAACAAGCGCAACTTATTCCATTGACTTTTTATAGGCGCTTCGTGGATGGTGGCTGATCGGCCCAAAATCGGCATATACGGCACGTCACGGTCCCCCGGGGCAGCCCCCAAAGTTCCGTGTCCGTATCTGCTCGATCGGCTGAAAAAGACCCCCTTGACCGCAAGACACCTGTAAAACTTCCATTGAATAAGTTGGGAGGCCCAGTCAAGTAAGTTACAGGTGGGACTTTCCCTCTTGTGCGGTCCGTTTTTGAGGTCAGACATCAAAGAATCCACCAAGAAAGCTATTGGGTGGCTCCTAGCCTCCTCCTGAAGCACCCAGAGGTGCTCAATCCTCAGAATTCTACTGACCACGAACAGCCTATTTTTTATAATGGGATAGATTATACGTGGGACATCCAGATCTCAGCTTCTGGACGTGCTATCAAGCTGAAACCTGCGTTCCTGCGCTGGCCTGGACATGCCCTGATGATGGTGAGAATTTGAAGAAGATTAGAGAAACTTGAAAATTTTGCCAAAAAAAACCTCCCCTTTGAGGTTTTTCAAGCCAGATTTTCAAGTTTCTCCAAACTTCTTGAAATTCACCACAGGAGCTGGGAATGTCCAGACTAGCGCAGGAACTCGGTTTTCAGCTTGATTGCACGTCCAGAGGCTGAGACGTCCCACGTACAATCTATCTCATTATAAAAAAAACAGGCTGTTCGTGGTCAGTGGAATTCTGAGGGTTTAACACCTCAGGGTCCTTCAGGAGGATGGGGGGAGCCACCTCAATAAGTTCTTTAGTGTATTAATTGATGTTTGACCACAGAAGCGGACCACACAAGAGGGAACATCCCACCTGTAACTTACTTAACAGGGCCTCCACAGGCTTTCCGTGGACAGTGCATTTTTAAGCATATTAAGCCGTTTTAGGTGATCTAATGTACATAGAACTGCTGGGTAGTGTTCCCTGAGCACTGTACTGTAGAAATGTGTCCATAAAACCACTGTAGTTATGAAATATGATTTACTACTGTACCGTCCACAGAAAGCCTGTGGAGGCCCTGTCAAATAAGTTCTCCATGAAATACCAGATTGACCCGCCACGAGCTAAAGTCTCTCAATATCTTGAATGCTACACATTACAGGGGGTCATTATTTGGACCGCTTTATTTCATTTCATTTTTTTGTCTAATACGGGGGCATGAAAAAAGAGATGACATTGCCTTGATCGGGATTGTGAATACTGGGTGAGGGAAGGGACTTTCGTAACTCCTCCCATTTGGAGTGAGGGGGGTGACGAAAATCATGTTGGCAAGTGTCGGCACCCTAGATTACCCTTGGTGAGCGTAGTGCTTTACCACAGTGTGCGCACAGGTCCAAGGGCGTAGAGACACATCTCGAGTTTCTCTTCATCAGCGCATAAATCTTTTGCCTTTTACTAAAGATTTCCGTGGAGGGGAACCTTTGCGAGTGACCTGTATTTTTGGGGGCTCTGCTCACAGCAGAGCTACACTAGAGTGTCAAGAGCAGAGTCAATCTGGCCACCCGCCAGCGTGCAGTGGAACGAAGCTTGCCTCGTCATGGACTGTGTTTGCAGCCTTTGCGCTTCCAGCTTCGCAACTTCAAATTACTTTAGCCAGCATGGAAAGACAGCGCTCTCTCGTCCATGACGGGCTCAAACAAAGATGGCTTCAGCTTTTTGGCCCTATCAGTGACTCGTGCGTTTCGAGTCTTCTTTTTTGACCCCCCGAAAGCCAGCGTCTGCTGCCTGCGTTGTTGGTATAGTATAACTGGCACCCGTACGAAAAATGGAGGTGGCAGAAAGGAGCTCAGTGCACAAAAAGCCTGCCGTGACCCGGATTCGAACCGGGGTTGCTGCGGCCACAACGCAGAGTACTAAGCACTATACGACCACGGCGTGCCACTGGCTCACGGCTGGTGGTGCCGGCCGTCCGAATGCAAAAAGGGCCAGCGGCGTGTTTTATTCCTGTTGGAGAGAGGGCACACAAATCCCTGCGAGGGACGCGGAAGAAAAGGGGCCGGCCGCTTCTCCTCAGCGCCGGTGAAAAGCGTAGTCGGCAGGATTCAAACCTGCGTGGGGAGACCCCAATGGACTTCTAGTCCATCGCCTTAACCACTCGGCCACGACTACGATGTCTTCTGTCCCGTTGTCGACCTCAAAGTTGGGTGAAAAAGCCATGAACTGGCTACCGCTTTGCTGAACTCGCCTAGCGTAAAACTCCTAAAGGGGAAAACAGCCCACCTCAAGGAACAAAACACTCATGAAGTTGAAGCATAGCAAACACTGTATGTGAAGTCTGTCACATCTTTAAGTGTACGCCGCCACACGGCAGAGCTGGACCGGCACGACAGCAACCTGAGGTCGCCGACAAGAAGACGGCCCTTCGCCTGAACAGGGACTTGAACCCTGGATTAAAAGTCTGATGCTCTACCGACTGAGCTATCCAGGCTCTTGTGCTTTGTGCGCCTCTTACGTTTTATATAAGAACACTTTCTCCACAAGCCGCCCGGCAGAAGAAAAAGCTTAAGAAAAAGCTGGTGAGTCCACCAAATTGGCCATAGGCTCCGGACGGACGCCTGTAGGGGCACCCTGGTGCCACGAGGAAGGCCACAAAAGGCATTTGGATGCACCTAACCGCCTAGTCTTCCTCACAGCCTTCCTCAGTGCCACGGAACGCCTATTTCGCCCACTAACCACCTAAACTTCACCACAGCCTTCCCCAGTGCCGCGAAATGCCTATTTCGCCCACTAATCACCTAAACTTCACCATAGTCTTCCTCAGTGCCACGGAACGCCTATTTCGCCCACTAACCACCTAAACTTCACCACAGCCTTCCCCAGTGCCGCAAAATGCCTATTTCGCCCACTAATCACCTAAACTTCACCACAGTCTTCCTCAAAGCCCGCAAAGTGCCTATTTTGACCCCTAACCACCTAAACTTCACCAAGGTCTTCCCCGGTGCCGCAGAGTGCCTGTTTTGACCCCTAACCACCTAAGCTTCGCCAAGGTCTTCCTCGAAGCCTGCAGAGTGCCTATTTTGACCCCTAACAAGCGCAACTTATTCCATTGACTTTTTATAGGCGCTTCGTGGATGGTGGCTGATCGGCCCAAAATCGGCATATACGGCACGTCACGGTCCCCCGGGGCAGCCCCCAAAGTTCCGTGTCCGTATCTGCTCGATCGGCTGAAAAAGACCCCCTTGACCGCAAGACACCTGTAAAACTTCCATTGAATAAGTTGGGAGGCCCAGTCAAGTAAGTTACAGGTGGGACTTTCCCTCTTGTGCGGTCCGTTTTTGAGGTCAGACATCAAAGAATCCACCAAGAAAGCTATTGGGTGGCTCCTAGCCTCCTCCTGAAGCACCCAGAGGTGCTCAATCCTCAGAATTCTACTGACCACGAACAGCCTATTTTTTATAATGGGATAGATTATACGTGGGACATCCAGATCTCAGCTTCTGGACGTGCTATCAAGCTGAAACCTGCGTTCCTGCGCTGGCCTGGACATGCCCTGATGATGGTGAGAATTTGAAGAAGATTAGAGAAACTTGAAAATTTTGCCAAAAAAAACCTCCCCTTTGAGGTTTTTCAAGCCAGATTTTCAAGTTTCTCCAAACTTCTTGAAATTCACCACAGGAGCTGGGAATGTCCAGACTAGCGCAGGAACTCGGTTTTCAGCTTGATTGCACGTCCAGAGGCTGAGACGTCCCACGTACAATCTATCTCATTATAAAAAAAACAGGCTGTTCGTGGTCAGTGGAATTCTGAGGGTTTAACACCTCAGGGTCCTTCAGGAGGATGGGGGGAGCCACCTCAATAAGTTCTTTAGTGTATTAATTGATGTTTGACCACAGAAGCGGACCACACAAGAGGGAACATCCCACCTGTAACTTACTTAACAGGGCCTCCACAGGCTTTCCGTGGACAGTGCATTTTTAAGCATATTAAGCCGTTTTAGGTGATCTAATGTACATAGAACTGCTGGGTAGTGTTCCCTGAGCACTGTACTGTAGAAATGTGTCCATAAAACCACTGTAGTTATGAAATATGATTTACTACTGTACCGTCCACAGAAAGCCTGTGGAGGCCCTGTCAAATAAGTTCTCCATGAAATACCAGATTGACCCGCCACGAGCTAAAGTCTCTCAATATCTTGAATGCTACACATTACAGGGGGTCATTATTTGGACCGCTTTATTTCATTTCATTTTTTTGTCTAATACGGGGGCATGAAAAAAGAGATGACATTGCCTTGATCGGGATTGTGAATACTGGGTGAGGGAAGGGACTTTCGTAACTCCTCCCATTTGGAGTGAGGGGGGTGACGAAAATCATGTTGGCAAGTGTCGGCACCCTAGATTACCCTTGGTGAGCGTAGTGCTTTACCACAGTGTGCGCACAGGTCCAAGGGCGTAGAGACACATCTCGAGTTTCTCTTCATCAGCGCATAAATCTTTTGCCTTTTACTAAAGATTTCCGTGGAGGGGAACCTTTGCGAGTGACCTGTATTTTTGGGGGCTCTGCTCACAGCAGAGCTACACTAGAGTGTCATGAGCAGAGTCAATCTGGCCACCCGCCAGCGTGCAGTGGAACGAAGCTTGCCTCGTCATGGACTGTGTTTGCAGCCTTTGCGCTTCCAGCTTCGCAACTTCAAATTACTTTAGCCAGCATGGAAAGACAGCGCTCTCTCGTCCATGACGGGCTCAAACAAAGATGGCTTCAGCTTTTTGGCCCTATCAGTGACTCGTGCGTTTCGAGTCTTCTTTTTTGACCCCCCGAAAGCCAGCGTCTGCTGCCTGCGTTGTTGGTATAGTATAACTGGCACCCGTACGAAAAATGGAGGTGGCAGAAAGGAGCTCAGTGCACAAAAAGCCTGCCGTGACCCGGATTCGAACCGGGGTTGCTGCGGCCACAACGCAGAGTACTAACCACTATACGACCACGGCGTGCCACTGGCTCACGGCTGGTGGTGCCGGCCGTCCGAATGCAAAAAGGGCCAGCGGCGTGTTTTATTCCTGTTGGAGAGAGGGCACACAAATCCCTGCGAGGGACGCAGAAGAAAAGGGGCCGGCCGCTTCTCCTCAGCGCCGGTGAAAAGCGTAGTCGGCAGGATTCAAACCTGCGTGGGGAGACCCCAATGGACTTCTAGTCCATCGCCTTAACCACTCGGCCACGACTACGATGTCTTCTGTCCCGTTGTCGACCTCAAAGTTGGGTGAAAAAGCCATGAACTGGCTACCGCTTTGCTGAACTCGCCTAGCGTAAAACTCCTAAAGGGGAAAACAGCCCACCTCAAGGAACAAAACACTCATGAAGTTGAAGCATAGCAAACACTGTATGTGAAGTCTGTCACATCTTTAAGTGTACGCCGCCACACGGCAGAGCTGGACCGGCACGACAGCAACCTGAGGTCGCCGACAAGAAGACGGCCCTTCGCCTGAACAGGGACTTGAACCCTGGATTAAAAGTCTGATGCTCTACCGACTGAGCTATCCAGGCTCTTGTGCTTTGTGCGCCTCTTACGTTTTATATAAGAACACTTTCTCCACAAGCCGCCCGGCAGAAGAAAAAGCTTAAGAAAAAGCTGGTGAGTCCACCAAATTGGCCATAGGCTCCGGACGGACGCCTGTAGGGGCACCCTGGTGCCACGAGGAAGGCCACAAAAGGCATTTGGATGCACCTAACCGCCTAGTCTTCCTCACAGCCTTCCTCAGTGCCACGGAACGCCTATTTCGCCCACTAACCACCTAAACTTCACCACAGCCTTCCCCAGTGCCGCGAAATGCCTATTTCGCCCACTAATCACCTAAACTTCACCATAGTCTTCCTCAGTGCCACGGAACGCCTATTTCGCCCACTAACCACCTAAACTTCACCACAGCCTTCCCCAGTGCCGCAAAATGCCTATTTCGCCCACTAATCACCTAAACTTCACCACAGTCTTCCTCAAAGCCCGCAAAGTGCCTATTTTGACCCCTAACCACCTAAACTTCACCAAGGTCTTCCCCGGTGCCGCAGAGTGCCTGTTTTGACCCCTAACCACCTAAGCTTCGCCAAGGTCTTCCTCGAAGCCTGCAGAGTGCCTATTTTGACCCCTAACAAGCGCAACTTATTCCATTGACTTTTTATAGGCGCTTCGTGGATGGTGGCTGATCGGCCCAAAATCGGCATATACGGCACGTCACGGTCCCCCGGGGCAGCCCCCAAAGTTCCGTGTCCGTATCTGCTCGATCGGCTGAAAAAGACCCCCTTGACCGCAAGACACCTGTAAAACTTCCATTGAATAAGTTGGGAGGCCCAGTCAAGTAAGTTACAGGTGGGACTTTCCCTCTTGTGCGGTCCGTTTTTGAGGTCAGACATCAAAGAATCCACCAAGAAAGCTATTGGGTGGCTCCTAGCCTCCTCCTGAAGCACCCAGAGGTGCTCAATCCTCAGAATTCTACTGACCACGAACAGCCTATTTTTTATAATGGGATAGATTATACGTGGGACATCCAGATCTCAGCTTCTGGACGTGCTATCAAGCTGAAACCTGCGTTCCTGCGCTGGCCTGGACATGCCCTGATGATGGTGAGAATTTGAAGAAGATTAGAGAAACTTGAAAATTTTGCCAAAAAAAACCTCCCCTTTGAGGTTTTTCAAGCCAGATTTTCAAGTTTCTCCAAACTTCTTGAAATTCACCACAGGAGCTGGGAATGTCCAGACTAGCGCAGGAACTCGGTTTTCAGCTTGATTGCACGTCCAGAGGCTGAGACGTCCCACGTACAATCTATCTCATTATAAAAAAAACAGGCTGTTCGTGGTCAGTGGAATTCTGAGGGTTTAACACCTCAGGGTCCTTCAGGAGGATGGGGGGAGCCACCTCAATAAGTTCTTTAGTGTATTAATTGATGTTTGACCACAGAAGCGGACCACACAAGAGGGAACATCCCACCTGTAACTTACTTAACAGGGCCTCCACAGGCTTTCCGTGGACAGTGCATTTTTAAGCATATTAAGCCGTTTTAGGTGATCTAATGTACATAGAACTGCTGGGTAGTGTTCCCTGAGCACTGTACTGTAGAAATGTGTCCATAAAACCACTGTAGTTATGAAATATGATTTACTACTGTACCGTCCACAGAAAGCCTGTGGAGGCCCTGTCAAATAAGTTCTCCATGAAATACCAGATTGACCCGCCACGAGCTAAAGTCTCTCAATATCTTGAATGCTACACATTACAGGGGGTCATTATTTGGACCGCTTTATTTCATTTCATTTTTTTTGTCTAATACGGGGGCATGAAAAAAGAGATGACATTGCCTTGATCGGGATTGTGAATACTGGGTGAGGGAAGGGACTTTCGTAACTCCTCCCATTTTGAGTGAGGGGGGTGACGAAAATCATGTTGGCAGGTGTCGGCACCCTAGAATACCCTTGGTGAGCGTAGTGCTTTACCACAGTGTGCGCACAGGTCCAAGGACGTAGAGACACATCTCGAGTTTCTCTTCATCAGCGCATAAATCTTTTGCCTTTTACTAAAGATATCCGTGGAGGGGAACCTTTGCGAGTGACCTGTATTTTTGGGGGCTCTGCTCACAGCAGAGCTACACTAGAGTGTCAAGAGCAGAGTCAATCTGGCCACCCGCCAGCGTGCAGTGGAACGAAGCGTGCCTCGTCATGGACTGTGTTTGCAGCCTTTGCGCTTCCAGCTTCGCAACTTCAAATTACTTTAGCCAGCATGGAAAGACAGCGCTCTCTCGTCCATGACGGGCTCAAAGAAAGATGGCTTCAGCTTTTTTGGCCCTATCAGTGACTCGTGCGCTTCGAGCCTTCTTTTTTGACCCCCCGAAAGCCAGCGTCTGCTGCCTGCGTTGTTGGTATAGTATAACTGGCACCCGTACGAAAAATGGAGGTGGCAGAAAGGAGCTCAGTGCACAAAAAGCCTGCCGTGACCCGGATTCGAACCGGGGTTGCTGCGGCCACAACACAGAGTACTAACCACTATACGATCACGGCGTGCCACTGGCTCACGCCTGGTGGTACCGGCCGTCCGAAAGCAAAAAGGGCCAGCGGCGTGTTTTATTCCTGTTGGAGAGAGGGCACACAAATCCCTGCGAGGGACGCGGAAGAAAAGGGGCCGGCCGCTTCTCCTCAGCGCCGGTGAACAGCGTAGTCGGCAGGATTCAAACCTGCGTGGGGAGACCCCAATGGACTTCTAGTCCATCGCCTTAACCACTCGGCCACGACTACGATGTCTTCTGTCCCGTTGTCGACCTCAAAGTTGGGTGAAAAAGCCATGAACTGGCTACCGCTTTGCTGAACTCACCTAGCGTAAAACTCCTAAAGGGGAAAACAGCCCACCTCAAGCAACAAAACACTCATGAAGGGGAAGCATAGCAAACACTGTATGTGAAGTCTGTCACATCTTTAAGCGTACGCCGCCACACAGCAGAGCTGGACCGGCACGACAGCAACCTGAGGTCGCCGACAAGAAGACGGCCCTTCGCCTGAACAGGGACTTGAACCCTGGACCCTCAGATTAAAAGTCTGATGCTCTACCGACTGAGCTATCCAGGCTCTTGTGCTTTGCGCGCCTCTTACGTTTTATATAAGAACACTTTCTCCACAAGCCGCCCGGCAGAAGAAAAAGCTGAAGAAAAAGCTGGTGAGTCCACCAAATTGGCCATAGGCTCCGGACGGACGCCTGTAGGGGCACCCTGGTACCACGAGGAAGGCCACAAAAGGCATTTGGATGCACCTAACCGCCTAGTCTTCCTCACAGCCTTCCTCAGTGCCACGGAATGCCTATTTCGCCCACTAACCACCTAAACTTCACCACAGCCTTCCCCAGTGCCGCGAAATGCCTATTTCGCCCACTAATCACCTAAACTTCACCATAGTCTTCCTCAGTGCCACGGAACGCCTATTTCGCCCACTAACCACCTAAACTTCACCACAGCCTTCCCCAGTGCCGCAAAATGCCTATTTCGCCCACTAATCACCTAAACTTCACCATAGTCTTCCTCAGTGCCACGGAACGCCTATTTCGCCCACTAACCACCTAAACTTCACCACAGCCTTCCCCAGTGCCGCAAAATGCCTATTTCGCCCACTAATCACCTAAACTTCACCACAGTCTTCCTCAAAGCCCGCAAAGTGCCTATTTTGACCCCTAACCACCTAAACTTCACCAAGGTCTTCCCCGGTGCCGCAGAGTGCCTGTTTTGACCCCTAACCACCTAAGCTTCGCCACGGTCTTCCTCGAAGCCTGCAGAGTGCCTATTTTGACCCCTAACCACCTAAACTTCATCTTTCCACTATCGTGGCCGGTCGACCGTATGGGCATGGCCACGAGGTGCCTTTCGTGCCCGCTAAACACCTATTTTTGACCCAGAGAGAGGTCACTCTAAATTGTTCCCGAAAGATCGCAGGACCTCGAAATTCGACACGAGGGTGGCCGAGGGCGTCCCGAGTTGCGGTCCAGAGTTTGAAATTTCTGCTTCCTTCCTAAGTGCGCATTTCGGCAGTTCGGCATGATCCATACGCGACTCGGCTTTCTCCATCCCTGAGGGTCTTTCTGGTCCCCAGTGACTACCGGCAGGCCAAGTTTGGAGCCGAACGGCAGAGCATCCCACATACCACTTATCCCATGCAGTTTCACAGTTGTTTCGTGGACAGCAGAGCACGAGGGCTGTTTTGCGTAGCAAAAAATTGCCGACTCGGTATGTCGTCGAGGGCCACGTGACACCGCGTTCGGCGAAATTTGGGGCCCCTCAGACACCCAGGGGCCGAAGGGGGGGCGGCGACAAGCGCAACTTATTCCATTGACCTTTTATAGGCGCTTCGTGGACGGTGGCCGATCGGCCCAAAATCGACATATACGGCACGTCACAGTCCCCCGGGGCGGCCCCCAAAGTTCCGTGTCCGTATCTGCTCGATCGGCTGAAAACGACCCCCTTGACCGCGAGACACCTGTAAAACTTCCATTGAATAAGTTGGGAGGCCCAGTCAAGTAAGTTACAGGTGGGACTTTCCCTCTTGTGCGGTCCGTTTTTGAGGTCAGACATCAAAGAATCCACCAAGAAAGCTATTGGGTGGCTCCTAGCCTCCTCCCGAAGCACCCAGAGGTGCTCAATCCTCAGAATTCTACTGACCACGAACAGCCTATTTTTTATAATGGGATAGATTATACGTGGGACATCCAGATCTCAGCTTCTGGACGTGCTATCAAGCTGAAACCTGCGTTCCTGCGCTGGCCTGGACATGCCCTGGTGACGGTGAGAATTTGAAGAAGATTGTAGAAACTTGAAAATTTTGCCAAAAAAACTCCCCTTTGAGGTTTTTCAAGCCAGATTTTCAAGTTTCTCCAAACTTCTTGAAATTCACCACAGGAGCTGGGAATGTCCAGACTAGCGCAGGAACTCAGTTTTCAGCTTGACTGCACGTCCAGAGGCTGAGACGTCCCACGTACAATCTATCTCATTATAAAAAAACAGGCTGTTCGTGGTCAGTGGAATTCTGAGGGTTTAACACCTCAGGGTCCTTCAGGAGGATGGGGGGAGCCACCTCAATAAGTTCTTTAGTGTATTAATTGATGTTTGACCACAGAAGCGGACCACACAAGAGGGAACAACCCACCTGTAACTTACTTAACAGGGCCTCCACAGGCTTTCCGTGGACAGTGCATTTTTAAGCATATTAAGCCGTTTTAGGTGATCTAATGTACATAGAACTGCTGGGTAGTGTTCCCTGAGCACTGTACTGTAGAAATGTGTCCATAAAACCACTGTAGTTATGAAATATGATTTACTACTGTACCGTCCACAGAAAGCCTGTGGAGGCCCTGTCAAATAAGTTCTCCATGAAATACTCCATGAAATACCAGATTGACCCGCCACGAGCTAAAGTCTCTCAATATCTTGAATGCTACACATTACAGGGGGTCATTATTTGGACCGCTTTATTTCATTTCATTTTTTTTTCTAATACGGGGGCATGAAAAAAGAGATGACATTGCCTTGATCGGGTTTGTGAATACTGGGTGAGGGAAGGGACTTTCGTAACTCCTCCCATTTGGAGTGAGGGGGGTGACAAAAATCATGTTGGCTGGTGTCGGCACCCTAGATTACCCTTGGTGAGCGTAATGCTTTACCACAGTGTGCGCACAGGTCCAAGGGCGTAGAGACACATCTCGAGTTTCTCTTCATCAGCGCATAAATCTTTTGCCTTTTACTAAAGATTTCCGTGGAGGGGAACCTTTGCGAGTGACCTTTATTTTTGGGGGCTCTGCTCACAGCAGAGCTACACTAGACTGTCAAGAGCAGAGTCAATCTGGCCACCCGCCAGCGTGCAGTGGAACGAAGCGTGCCTCATCATGGACTGTGTTTGCAGCCTTTGCGCTTCCAGCTTCGCAACTTCAAATTACTTTAGCCAGCATGGAAAGACAGCGCTCTCTCGTCCATGACGGGCTCAAACAAAGATGGCTTCAGCTTTTTTGGCCCTATCAGTGACTCGTGCGCTTCGAGCCTTCTTTTTTGACCCCCCGAAAGCCAGCGTCTGCTGCCTGCGTTGTTGGTATAGTATAACTGGCACCCGTACGAAAAATGGAGGTGGCAGAAAGGAGCTCAGTGCACAAAAAGCCTGCCGTGACCCGGATTCGAACCGGGGTTGCTGCGGCCACAACGCAGAGTACTAACCACTATACGATCACGGCGTGCCACTGGCTCACGCCTGGTGGTGCCGGCCGTCCGAATGCAAAAAGGGCCAGCGGCGTGTTTTATTCCTGTTGGAGAGAGGGCACACAAATCCCTGCGAGGGACGCGGAAGAAAAGGGGCCGGCCGCTTCTCCTCAGCGCCGGTGAACAGCGTAGTCGGCAGGATTCAAACCTGCATGGGGAGACCCCAATGGACTTCTAGTCCATCACCTTAACCACTCGGCCACGACTACGATGTCTTCTGTCCCGTTGTCGACCTCAAAGTTGGGTGAAAAAGCCATGAACTGGCTACCGCTTTGCTGAACTCGCCTAGCGTAAAACTCCTAAAGGGGAAAACAGCCCACCTCAAGCAACAAAACACTCATGAAGGGGAAGCATAGCAAACACTGTAATTCGCAAAATAACCATTTTGAATAGCCGCTATACCCACAATCTCTGTGCTCTGTGTAAACAATGAGTGTCGTATACATGCGACAGATCGCTTCCGGCGTTTGCGTATTCTACACCAGAGCGCGTTCACATGTCACGTGACTGATGCCGAACGCGTGCTCAGGAGAGATGGACGTGGCTGTGTATCAAAGGTAAAAAATGATATAAATACTGTTCAGTTTCTCACAAAAACCGATCGTTTCGTGTCTTAGGACATCAATGTATCATCATGAGCCGCAGGGTGTAATTTGGATTTGTCTGTGCATGTTTTTGTTTAGTTTTAAAGGTCTGGTGCCCATTCACGTCCATGATAAGGCTGGCAGACTGCACCAGTTTTCGTAAAAAATCTTCGTTTGTGTTTTTCTGAGGAAACAAAGTAACCTACATCTTGGATGCATTGGGGGTAAGCAGATAAACATCAAATTTTCATTTTTGGGTGAACTATCCCTTTAATATCTTCATTCTCCTCTTTGATTAACACCATCTTTATGAAAGTGTCTCGTGGATCTCAGTTGCTTCACCAGTAGTTTGTCTGTGTGTTTGGACAATCTGTTTAAGATAAAAAATAATTAATAGAAAGAAAAATAAATCCTAACTAACTAACTCCCTGTGTGTCTCAATCAGGTCCCTAGGTCAGTAAGACAGTGGACTTGCAAAAGAGAGTTAAAACGCTGCTACTAATACTACTGACACTACAAACTAATAAAATAATGAATACACTACACAGAAACTTACTATTTGTCATTTATATTTGGTATTAAATAAATTGTTGATTATATTGAGTGAAATGAGATGTGCCTTTTCTGTTATTCGCACTTTACTTACATAAATAATGTTAGTTACTGTTAGAGTATTACAATGCTACATTTAGTATTAGGTAATACACTTTACATATCTTTTAAATCAAATCTATAATGTAGATTTAACGGTTTATATCTAATTATATATTTCAAATCACAAACCTTCGTTGATCTGAACCACAGATGCAGGAGCACGCGCAGCCTCATGACGTCACCACCAGACCAAAATAAAAGTCCCATACGATGCATGTAAATTTACATACGTACATAGAGATATACACATTAAAAGAACAATAATAATACAGATAGTGAAATGCGTTTAAAAACATGCTGACTAATGAGATTGTGTCTAAAAGGCTAAATATTGTTTGCAAAAAAGTATTTTTCCCTTTTTCTTCCATAAACTGCTTTATTTATTTACCAGTGTCACAGCAAAAAATATTATTTAAACAAGACAACTTTAAAAGGGACAGATTATAAAAATGTAACTTATTGCAGTATTGAAAATGTGTGTGACGTTCAGAAATTTGGGATCAGTAAGATATTTATTTTTTAAAGACATTTCATCAAGGCTGCATTTATTTGATCAAAAATACAGAAAAGAATGTAATATTGTGAAATATTACTATAATAAAGTTTTTCTATTTTAATACACATTAAAATATAATTTATTGCTGGGATCAAATCTGAATTTTCAGCATCATTACTCCAGCCTTTAATGTCACATGATGCTTCAGAAATCATTCTAATAAACTGATTTACAGAAAAACCCTGAATTATAGATAAGCTGATAGCCCACCATACTGCCTTTGAAGAAGTATTCTTTAAAAGCACTGTCAAACTTAGTGAACAAAGAGTGCTGGAACTTTGTAAGCTGTTTGCATCACACTGGTTCCCTCGACAAAACCCAATAGGATTTTTCCACAGACTTTAGGATTTTCGCGAAACATAAAGCCCTGTTGACACTAGCAGCGACTTCTGTCTTTTTCTGATTTTGGAGTTCAATTGCCACAGTGGGCTCCCCAACTCCCTGGGACATGTTTCCACTTGTGCTTCGGTACTCTATAAATGGCTTAAGGAAGCCCATACCTCCAAGGTTTTACTGGACAAGCAGCTGAGCCATTTTTTCTTTCTTTTATTTTGTTTAACTCTCTTCTATATATATCACAAAGGTTTTTCCATTTTTTTTTTTTTTTGCATTCTTCAACTAAAAAAAGGGAAAAATAATATTCACACACACACAAACACAAGATAAATATTTCTGTTATTACCATTTATTGACAATTTATGAACAAATGTAATGAGACTACATAGTATGTATTGTTTATATACATTTATATACATGTATACATATATATATATATATATATATATATATATATGCAATGTATATAATGTATGTGTGTGTGTATTTATGCACTCTAAAATGTATACTGTAGCCTATATTGCACTGAATACATGAATACATATAGCTTATTGTATTAATATAAAGTTTGCTTATGTACACAGTGCATTACTCCAGTATTAATTTAATTGCATTAATTTATGTAGTATACATAATTAAATGCATTTTATACATTGTGTGAGTAGGAGTGTAAACGGTAGTGTTTCTATACAATTACATTTACATTTAATCATTTAACAGACGTTTTTATCCAAAGCAAGACAAGCAAGTTACAATTCATTTTAATGCAGTTAATATTATTTTTAATATGGTACGTTTACTTGCTATCTAATCATTTATGATTTTGTCTGTTGTCATACATTTAACACATTTTGGTTTTGATTTTTTAAGATCACTGCTGGAGCTGAAAGGAGAATGATCACATGAGCACTATCGTCTTCTTTCCTATTGGCTGTCGCTCCCGAAAGTCGCTCTTCATTTTGCGTCCTTCGTTTGAAAAATATCCTATACACAAGAAAGGATGCATAAGTGTAGCCTTCGCTCTCTACAATCACCCACAATCCTATGCGCGCAGCTTTGCTATCTTGTTCAAAAATACAAAATGTTGGACGTTAGCGGAGTCGGAGCGCCAACGTGGCAATATGCTTTCAAATGTAAGTACATTTACAAATTACTTAAAAAACATTTTTGTATTAAACAGTACAGATTACTGTCAGTATTTTGTCCTGTCCTGTTCTGTTTTCCCAATGTTTTTCCCCTTCTGTTTCTAGTCCATATGGTTTAGTCCTTGTCTCCCCCTTTTGGTTTGTTCTTAGTTGGTTCAGTCTATGCCCATATTTGTATTTCCCCCTCATCATCTCGTTTGTAACCACGCCTTGTTTTCTGTGTATTTTAGTCTGTGTCTGATCACTCCCAGCTGTCCGTCATTAACGTTACATGTTCTCAATTCTTGCTCCTGGTTTTGATTTGTTTGTTTGTAATTTCAGTATTTTTGTTTAATAAACTTTATATTACATTTAATCCGGTTCTCCTCCTCCATCTCCACTCCTCAACCCGCCTGACTATGACAATTACTACCGTATTGGTATTACAAATTACGTTATTGATGGCTAACTGAACTGGACCATCATGTCATTTCACAATTGTTAGCCTTCACCGGCATTTCTTTTGTAAATTACTAACTTAGTTAAGTTGTCCAAAGTAATTTAACGTTAATATTATACCATTCACAGCGTTATTCATAGCTTTCTCGTCTTTTTTAACAGGGACCAAGGACCAAACGGAGGCGTTCATTCGTCTCCGTGTGGAAAAAAAACAACTCTTTACCGGGGGGAGAGACACCGCGGCGAACCGATATCGGTGAGAAGTCAATTATTTAATGTTCAGAAGTGATAGCTGTGTAATCTTCTTTTTATTTCTCCCCGTCATTCACATATAGGCTTATTTTGGAGAAGATGGGGCTCGAAGGGAGGGTTTCCCATGCCCAGGCCAAAAAAAAGTGGGACAATTTAAAAACCAAGTACAAGGTGGGAGACAAGTATGGAAATAATTGTTTATCCACATTTTAATGTTACTTGTTATTTTTGAAGTAAGTCTTGAATGTTAATCTGACAGACTTGGGCCTGCTTCCGGTAAGTATATGCAGTGTAGTGTACAATAGTACTAATACACTACCATTCAAAAGTTTGGGTTCAGTGAGAATTTCATTTATATTTTTTTGGAGGAAAGAAATCAATACTGTACAAAACAAATGCTGTTATTTTGAACTTCCTATTAATCAAAGAATCCTGGGGGGAAAAAAACTGTTCAACTGACAGACAAACAACTGTTTTCAACATTGATAATCATAATGTTTCTTGAGCATCAAATCCTCACATTATACTGATTTCTGAAGGATCATGTGACACTGAAGACTGGTGATGCTGAAAATTCAGCTTTGATTACAGGAATAAATTCCACTTTACTGTATATTCACATAGAAAACAGCTGATTTACACTGAAATAACAATTAATACTATAACTATGATTTTTGAAGTATTTTTAATCAAATAAGCGCAGCCATGGTTATCAGAAGAGAATTCTTTTAAAAACATTTAAAATCGTACTGACCCCAAAACGTTTGAACGGTAGTGTAAAGCATCGCAACTTTTTGGTCTTCACTGTTTAGGAATGTAAGTGTCCTGCCACAGGTCAAGGGACAGAGGATGGCAAGGCGACAGCAGGAAATTGCCTTTTTTTTTTTCTGCTGAACACAAAAGAAGATATTTTGAAAAATGTCTGCAACCAAACAGTTGATGGACCCCATGGACTTCAATAGTATTTTTCTTCCTACTATGCAATTCAATGGGGTCCATCAACTGTTTGGTCACAGACATTTTTCAAAATATCTTCTTTTGTGTTCAGCAGAAAAAAGAAATTCATACAGGTTTGAAACAACTTGAGGGAGAGTAAATGATGACAGAAGTTTGGAGTGAACTATCCCTTTAATGTACTTTTTTGGTCAGTTAAGACCATAACACCGTACATCACTGGTACATTAAGCATATTTCATTTACCTTCTTGACTATGGGTATTTACCAATGGTGGTGTTGTATGTACTTGGATGTAAGCACAGCAGGTCATAGTCCACACTTAATTATTCACCTGACAAAAATAGTCATGGTCAAGAGGTGCCTCGCGGGGTGCAGACACCTCGTTGGTCAGCGACACCCGGCTCTCCCCACCATTAAGCTCCACAGGTGGCTGGTTGTTCTCCTCCACAACCTCTTCCAGCACGTCCCTGACACCAACACAAATGTTGTGCAAAATTACACAAGCCGTCAACACCTATGCGCAAGGCAGAGCAAAACAAGACTGTTGAGTTATGAAAAAACATGAACACATACAGTAAGGTAGTGTGACTATCATTAATAGGGATGCACCGAAATGAAAATTCTGGGCCGAAACCGAAAATTTTGGATGCACTTGGCCGAAAACCGATACCGAAACCGAAAATGGCTTCATTAAAAAACATGTTTAAAATATTTTCTTTTTGTTTGTATTAAAAAAACTACAAATTAATTAAGCAATCAAACTTTTATTGATAATAAATAACGGTAATAAGGCTGTTTAACAATAACAAAACTAAATAAAATTTCTTTCTGTAACAAAATTGTGCAAAAAAAATGCTAGCTGCTTTTTTACTTCAATTTTAAATTACTGTACCAAACAACAGTGCACAAACAGAAGAAAAATAAATAAATCCAACCTCTTACTGTAAACAACATAACTATACACACTAAATTGGTCTGCTTTTAATTTAAGCAAAAGAAGCAGGTTTATCTTTATGAACAAAAGTTTTTCAGTTTTCTGGTTGAAGACACAGTTCCTCTTCTCATGAAGAACTGAATAAAATCACTCAGTCTGTACTAGCTTATAGTGCCTTTACGAATTGTGCAAAATATTACCTGCATTAAACGTTTTACTTCAATTTTAAATTACTGTGCAAAACAACATTGCAATAACAGAATAAATAAATCAAACCTTTAACTGTAAACAACATCAAATTAGGCTGCTTTTATTTTAGCAAAAGTGGCAGATTTCTCTTTATGAACAAAAGTTGTTCAGCTTTCTGGCTGGAGAGACGATTTCTCTTCTCATCAAGAACATGAGATGCTGCACTGAATAATCTCTCACTGTCTGTGCTGGTGCTTGGGGCAGATAAGGGCTGCATCCGAAATCGCATACTTCAATACTATTTAGTAGGCAAAAAGCAGTAGGCGAAGAAAAAGTATGCATGAAATCTCAAACACCACAAAAGAGTAGGCGAGATTTACCAGGATGAAGCACTATTTCTCGCGAGATTCAGGTGTACGTATACCTAAGTATCGTTCGAATATGCCTACTTACCTACTATATAGTAGGCGAAATGGGTACGTGAGAAGAGTAACCACAAAAGAGTAAGCGAGAGATCCCCGGATGCCTACTGCGTCCCGCCCAGATTTCGAAGTGCCGATCGAGGGATACTTTTCTACTTTTCTATCCCAGAAGCCCACGGGAGATCAATAGCCTACGTCATCATCGAACGTGATGGAGAACAGCAACAAGGGTGTTTTCAAAAGTGAGTAACCTTACGCTGTTCCTTGTGTCACAATCGCGCAGAACAAACTGTTAAAGGTGTAACATTATAGTATATTTGTGACTGTTCTGTAAAAACATGTTTCATATGTATAGCAAAGAGGGGAGATCCAGTAAACACACGTATATCTCCAAAGTGAATGTACATAACCATATACATCTGAAAGACCATTGTTAAATGTCTACAGTATTTAATATGTGACAGAAAAAGTTCGCAAACAATTGCAGATGAGCACGTAATAGACATCTGAGTGTTGTGTGCTGTTACAGTAGAATTCACTGTTGTCAACACCGTTTACTTTATATGAATGGAATGTAAATAAACGCATGTACATAGTAACTAAACATAACTGATCTTTTTTATTAATATAAATAAATAGAGGAGCATTTGTGTTGGATAAAATGCGAATGTAAATGCAGTGTTGAGCACATGAATCACAGAGGTGACTTGAAACTTTTCTGGATGTTACAGGGACGTGATGGACGGCAGAGACAGGTGAAGGTGGACACGGTGGTCAGCTGCTTCATCAGAATAAAGCTGCAGAATTGGCACAGCTGTTGATGGCAGTTGTTATTTACAGGCTGTGAACACATGATTGTCAGAACAATTACTTTGAATAAAGCTTTGTTTTATGTGTCTTTGACTTGTATTTATTTAACATCAAGGTTACTTTTATTCTTTTACAAATTTATTCATGTTTTTTGTTGTCAGTTAATAAAATATAGCATTTATTCATTACTTGACTGAGAATTGAGATGTATTCACATTGACTGCATAGTCATGAATATGTCATGCATATGGCGTATAAAAAAGTGCATGTAGTTCATTTTACTAAAAATATAATTAATTAGTGGTTAGCATTTATCAGTATTATTGTTCATAAGAGTTGGTGTTGTCTAGCAATGCATTCCGAGGTCATCTTTAATTTCTAAGTAATACTTAATTCTTTCGAGTGTAAAATCAAAAGTCTTCTCCAAAGATGTGATCTTCCAGCAGCTGATTGACGTCTCCTTTGTGCAGATATTGCAAACATTGCAAACAAGGAGGGCAACGTACTAGGTAGGGTTGTCGTGATGCCATTGGGTGTTCTGTGCACCCGTCTCCTTTATTTTATTTTATTATCACTGCAGAACTTATAAGTACATACAACCGCAGGAAAAGGCTGTTTTATCAGTAAAAAATAATGACAGAAAAAAAACTGTAAAGGGTTTGCATACATGTGATTCTCTACACGTGAAAAAAAGATTAAATATCTTTAAATTATCGTAATATTCATTTAATCATAATGCATTAAAATTGCATGTGTTGTTTTTTGTTATTTATAATCCTCGGGGATGAAACAAGAGAAATCCCACAATAAAAAGGAAAACAAAGGAGATTTTAAGCCAGTTTTGGGTGTGGATAAACAATTTTGCACATAAATAAATTAAAAACATATTAAAGTGGTTACGATTTTAGGTTTTCGTAATAAAAAATAACATCTTTAAGGATTAAACTGGGTTATAGCTTAAAAACGTACTAAAAACATAAAGGTATCTGTTTCTTCTGGAAGATCACAAAATGAGAAATTTGATCAACATCAATATATACAAATAGATAATATATACAAATAGATGAATTAAACCTGTCGCTCATATCTTTTAAATTGTTGCTCTTGTTTTAACGTCGTAGATCACACGATAACGTCCTCATGGCGGATCGCATTCATACTCAACGAGATTTGGCTGTAGAGTAGGTACTCTTTTAGCGCTTGTGAAGTACCTACTTATTGAAATTAAGTACCTACTCATGAAGTATGCTATTTCGGATGCAGCCAAGTACTTGCGCGCAGTCCATGCAAGCAAAGAAAAAGCGATCTTTGTTCGCGCGCCAGTAGTCAAGTGGATCGTCACTTCTGCCAATGGGTAGTTCAGCTAGATAGGTTGCTACTTGTTGTGAGGCTGCGCTTGCTCTTACACCGCTGTGGGTTGGGACGCTTTCCTGTAAAATTTCGTCAAACATATCAGAAAGCGAAGGAATGTGCGCCTCATCACTTGTACGTGACCGTTTCTCAGGCACAGTTTGCTCTGTTCTCCCCGTCACGGCTTGTGCTTCACCAGAGGTTTCAAGAGCCGTGAGCTCTGTTTGCACCATTTCGCGTACATCCTGCCTTTTCTCATCGTCAAAGTAATGGTCTTTAAAGCGTGGATCTAATATTGTTGCAATGCCGTAAAGAGGGTTTGACTCAGTGTCTTGGAAGCGTTTGTTAACAGCCTCCAGTAGAGTTTTTTTAGCTGTTTTTACGCCATGATCTGTTTCCGCCTCTTTTCCAAGCAGGCGCTTCAGTGCTGCGATCAGTGGAATAACTTCAGCAACAGACGCTTGAGCTGAGCTTATTTCCTTGGTTAACTGTTCGAACGGGGCGAGAAGAGAGACAATGTTTTCCACCAACATCCACTGATGTGCACTCAAAGTTGCTGGCAGGTCGTGATCTGTCATGTATGCAGCTAAAACCCGCTTCTGTTCAAGTAATCCTTGCTACATATAGTATGTACTGTTCCAGCGAGTGGCCACATCTTGCTGTAGTCGTTTTGTTGGCATCCCAAACTGTTTTTGCAAATCTTGTAGTCTGGAATAAGCAAGCGGAGAATGCTTAAAATGTCCCACAATTTTTCTCCCAGTTGCTGTGATTTCTGATATGCTGCGCTGACTGAGCACTCCCTCATTCACAGCCAACTGCAGCGTGTGTGCCATGCAAGGTATGCTCTTTAATCCACTGTCATCCATAGCCTTTATCATGTTCCGTGCATTATCTCTCACAATCACATGCACTTTAGACTTGTCTATGTTCCAAGTTTCAAACATGTTAGCCAAAGCATCGGATATTGCTGCTGCAGTGTGTGAGCCGACAAACTCCTGTGCATGAAGCAGAATGTTTTGCAATTTAAACTCCGCGTTTATCCACTGCGCTGTCAAACTGAGCATGCTAGTTGGACTAACGTCAGAGCTCCATATGTCTGTGGTAAAACTTAGAGCAGAGATATCTGTGGTCATGAGCTCATGAACATGTTTTGCAACACGGTCATACATTTCAGGTAGAGAGGTCTCTGCAAAATACCGTCTGCTTGGCAGTGTGTAACGCGGCTCAATGTGGTGTATTAGCCTACGAAATCCGATGTCCTCCACGACTGAAAACGGCTGGTCATCTAAAGCAATGAATTCCATTACTTTCTCTGTTATGTCACGTGCTTTAGCACTGTCATTTGCAAATTTCTTAATTTTTTCGAAAACTGTGGCAACCGAGGGTGTTGGTGTGCTAGTTGGCTTAGTTTTAACCAACGTTGTTTGACAGTATTCCTCAAATTCAATTGCGTGTCTTGACTTAAGGTGGTGTATTAAACCTGTAGTCGAAAATGTCTTTGCTGTCGAACCCCCTCTTGAAACATTTGCAGAGCAAATGTTGCATATTGCAATTTTGCTGTCCTCATCTGAAACTTTGAAGTGCTTCCAAACCGCCCACATACTCCGTGTTTGATGCGTAATGACAGCGCGAACGAGACAGGAGGATGGGAGAGGCGTGGCGACAATTTCGGCTTTTATTTTCGGCGCTTTCTTACGTTTCGGCCGAAACCGATAATGCTATTTCGGCCGAAAATTTTCGGCGGCCGAAATTTCGGTGCATCCCTAATCATTAACTGTCATTTTGAGTAGGATACTACGATTTGCTTAAGAAAGCCACTACAGAAGTATTGCAATGATGTATTACCTTAGGGACAAACAGTGTATGTACTTCAAGTGCTTCTAAAAAGATGCACCTGAAGCGGGTTCACACTCAATGATCGTGCGACCTTTGGAATGATGGTAGTTGAACCTTTGCTCAGCCATGCCTCTCACTGGCCTCTTATATGGTGTGATAAGGGCCAGGGGTTCCTGTAGACATGGGTAGCCACCGTCAGCTAGGAGAAAATACCCAGGCAGAGGGTAAGTCCCCCTAGTGTAGATGGGGCTGTTCTTGATAATGCGTGCATCATGCACACTTCCTGGGTAACCCACAAAGATGTCAATAAAACGGACTTGATGGTCACAGACTCCCTGGAGCACCACTGAAGGGAAAAGCTTTCTGTTGTTGTAATCGTGACCATCAGGGCCGCCGGGACATTTTATTCTAATGTGGCAGCCGTCTACTGCCCCTGCTGCCTTGCCAAATGCTTGGTGATTAGCCAATCGAGCAAAACCATCCCCAACCACTTGGAGCTCCTCCTGTGTGTGAGGGAAGTGGACAAATTGGGGGAGCACAGCCACCACCTCATCTGCCATCTTGTGGACAACTCTGTGCACTGTGGGAAGAGGCATGCTAAAGACCCTGGAGACAACTCTGTTGGCTGAACCGGTTACCAGCCAGAACAGGAACACGAGTGTCTCCAGGGTCGGGCCCCATCCGTGCTGCCTGTCAGTCTTCAGGACCACCATCAGCTGCTGCATGGCCTCTCTGCCCAGCCTGAAGTCTGGCCGAGTGTCCTCCCCTCCATAGTACCGCTGCAGTACTGGCACTGTGGCATTGATGGCACAGTAGTGCCGAGCCTGTACAACATGTAGAAGAGAGGAAGGTTTAAGTATAATTTCAGTTTTGCCATTTATTTAATGTTTATTAATCTATTAAACATATCGGCTCAACTGATTTCCAGGGGGGACTTGTTTGTGAGATAGGACAAGTCTTTAACAAATAGTTGTTAAATTATAAATATTTTTCAAATATCAAATATTATTACAATGGCTTGGTTGAATTCAGGTCTGTTATTTCTTGATAACAGACCACCGTGAAGTATACGGCACACTGTTGCCATGGAAAACAGAGCGTTGCTATGGTCGCAGTTCTGTTCACTCAGGCAATATAATCGTTTTTAAATCAATAAACTCCTTTTTAATCATATTGATTCTTTGACTGTCAAGTGTGTTTAAACAGTGCGGGTCAATTTGACATAATGGATGTAATTATTTTTAAATGAATGATAAGAGCGTTAACGTTACTTACCATCCCACGTCGGCAGAGGTGGCGACAAATTTAAATTCTCCTCCTTCGAGCCTGACGCCGATGCTGCCTCACCATCTCCATTTTCATATCAGAAAAAATGCTGTACAGCAACCAAACCAGTAATGGTTGCACTTCCATTTTTCAGCGCCGAAAGCGGACCTTTTCACTCACATAATGACGCAATAACGTGCACTTGCTAGCCTGTTCCATTTACTTGTTCTCCGAATGCTTAAGAGGAGCCTCGCCTAGCCTCTGAAGGAAGTGACTTGGAAGGACCAGTCCTGCCAAGGACGTATCCTTGACATTGAGAAACACCTGTTGTTTGATAACATCATAAATCCAAGATGGCTGACAGCGGATGGATAGCCATGTGCTAAATGCCCAGACATATCTGTGAAAAACTTATAGAAGGAGGTCAGTTGAGATAAAAAATATATTAGCGTGTACAGTAAAGTATGATGAACATGTTAGTATTTTATTAACTAAAATTCTGAGTAAAATTATTTTTTTTATTCACCAAAAACCAACTGTCCACGTATGTGGACGTCATGCAACAGGAGTCAGATTGCATAAAGTCTCATTTCTGTAATCTGCTAGTATGTATATTCTATTTTTTTAAAGATGTTATGAATTGTGTGATATTTTAATAAAACAGATATTTAACAAATATAACAACATAAATAGCAATTTAAATTAATTATTATAGCATTAAATGGCAACTTAACACATACAAATTTGTATTTTGCCTTCAAACAAGGGCAGCACAGGTCAAGGTCAAGAATAATAGAGAATATTCCAGAGGACAGTGGAAGTTAGATGAGGACGAAATTATAAGTTGTTACAATCAACAGTGAATGTTTTCCATGATTTGCCCATTTTGCTAATAGGTTTCCGCATATATAACTACTGTTGTTGTTCCTACAATATGTGTTTTATTGTTATTATTTAGTAATATTATTGTTTTTAATAACTGAGCTGATGTAAACAGCATAGCATGCCATTAAAACTAAATATTTAATATTGTCAGCTGTGGTTTTATGTCCAATTTCATCGTGTCCACATACGTGGACAGTTAAATAATTTAAAAAAAATTGTATTTTGTAAAAATTAAAAAGGATTTCAATTTAGCATCATATTAAAGTAATGAAAAATAATATTAAAATATTTTTTTTTTATAATTCATGCATGAAAGGGTTAAAATCTCCTTAAAAATGTCTCTCGTAATTATCAATTATTTTATATGTGTTTAATTTTATATTCTCAAAGTTGTTGCGATTCCACATTTTCATAGTTAGGTTTATTTTCAGTGGCTGGTGTAATTGTTAAATGTGGTACGTGGCTCCTATAAGTGTTGTGTACCGGTTCCGCCTTTTCTCTCTTAGGTCGCGGCAAACGCGATTGAGGAGAGGTGAGTTGCACTGAAGCTCTGTCTAAAAAGTATTATATGAGTTTTGTTTATCGTAACAAATTTAATTTTGTTCTAAAAAGCACTTTACTCTTATTTGAACATTAATGAAGTTTGTGTGGATAATATGAAGCATGTATTTTTAAAGAAAGTTCGTGAGTTCATAAGCATTAGTGTGCAAGCTTCCTGGTTAAAATAATTCCTTTAACTGATAGATTGATGTAACAAATGTCATGAAAGACGGCCACAGATTCAAGCTTGTTTTAATTTATTTTATTCATGCAGGTATGTTCTCATTCCTGCTTCTGTTAATAAGTATAATGTTGTATTTTGTAAATGAAATATGTTAAACACTATTCATTACTATTCCATTCACGCTGACAAATGATGCTTTACAGCTTGGTATTTAAAAGCGACAAATATGTTTGACCATATTTCTGCAAATTTGAGCTCAACTGTCACGATGAAACTCGACACTTGTATTACAGTGTGTTCACGTGAAGCGTTGCCTAAAAAGAATTGTGGATCCGTCGGCGGCGCTTCACTGGCTGAGAATTTTTCAACTTCTGCCGTGAGCAACGCCAGTGAAGCACCGCCGACAGAAGCGTCAGCCAATCAGGATCGCTCTACGCAAATACAGTAGCCAGGCGGCAGCCAATCACGTTCATCCTGTTCAAGAGCAGCAAACTGAGGATAAATTTTAAAATGGAGGAGAAAGTCATTATTGCGGTGGGCAATCACCCGGTCCTTTATGACCAATTGCTTTTTATGTATTCATACCAGTTTTCCCATCCTGCCTTGCACAGCGCGATTTTATTCACGCTGCTAGTCAGTCTGGAAACCATGGACCTAATTTTCACCTCAGATAGGGAACCAATCACAGAACGGGGAGGGAGCAGCAAGACGATGACGCCTTCTATGCGACTCACCGAAGCAGTTTGTTAATAACTATGGATCCAGCATGGCAGCAGACGCGAAGTTATCTTTCGATGCAGCATTACACTGTGTCTACTCCGGACGCGACGCGACAAATGACATTAGAACCTATTATGCTGTCTACACTGGATGCGGCGCGACACGGCAAATCCTCTATTTATGACATGCTCACACAAAGTTTGAATGATTTGCAACGGTCGCCTTGTTGCGTCCAGTGTAGACAGACTTTAGCTGTTGCGGCACGGCAACTGTCGCGTCCGGTGTAGACACAGTGTATAGTGTTCTAAGTAGTTTAGAACGCAAGTTTATTTTGAAAATAGAGCAACTTTTGGCGTTCGCTCTACATACATCATCCGGTATAATTGAAAAGATTGGCTATGAGCTACGCACAAGCACATTTGATAGACATTCGTATCGCCCAATAAACGGCTCTGGGCATTCGTAAACCACGCCTCAAATACGAGAAAATGAACATGTGGTTCCCAGACCACGAATCACGACGAAGTCATAACGTGATCTGGCGTTAGCCAGGCTAACCGGAGAGACCAGGCATGGAAGGAGGTGGCAGAGGACGTTGGTGAATCTGGTGTGTATTGGACCTGTGAATGACAACTACCAAGAATAGAATGTACCGCCAAGAATAGCGTGCCATCAGAAATTTAGGTTAAATTTCATATAAAAATTTTAAACATGATCAGAGTGGTGGGTGATTTTTTTACTATTTATTATATATAATAAATATACAAATATATACAGGGTTTTTATATTATTAACGTTATTAAACTGTTCTTTTCCCCAATATTCATATTTATTTCATAACTACATGTTTTATAAATAATTGACAAACACGTGAATATGAAGGAACTGTTTATTTCTCTTTTTTGCATCTCAGAGGACATATGCAAGACCAGGTGGAAGTCTTTGAGAGACATAAAAAACAAAGAAAGGGAGATGAGAAGGAGTGGAGCAGGGTCCTCGGTCACACAGCCATGGTGATTTATGGCCGTGATGGGGTTTCTCACGCCATTTATCACTGATAGGGAGGCATAGACACTGTGTCCAAATTCAGGGTCTGCATCCTTCAGAGGACTCATTTGAAGGATGTTACGTCACAGCGCTGCGACAAAGGCTGTCCAAATTCGTAGGATCCTTCAAATGCGGCCCACAAATACGTCCTCCTTTTCCCTGAATTGGAAGGATGGGTCTGGTGGATCCTTTCCTGTCCTACCTAACCCATAATTCCTTTCGGCAGAGTGTAATGGCGGACGAAGTGAGCGGTAGCGGAGCGAGAGAGGAGTATGCTTTTCGATATAAGTTTTTTAAAAACTGGCATTTCAAAAAATTATTTTTTTTACAGAGGTTGTCTAGTTAGGCCTTTGGATTTAGCGTTAAGCATTTTTTTTTTTACATTTGTATGTTTATATGTTAAAAAAAACTTTCAAAAACTAGCTTCTTTCTCATTGCCTGAATATCCCCTTACACACAGCTCACTTCTTGTTAGTGATTGAAGCTGTTTTTAACGCTTTTAGGGACGAGAGAGAGCAGACTGAACAGTTTATAAAGCTCCGGGGAGACAGCGACGAGCTCTTCACGATAGTAAAGAACTCTGGCACTGTGGGATGGGATACAGGAATAAATCTATTTAGAAATCCCATTGTAATATCAAGGCAGTTTAGTTTCTTTTGTTTTGTGCAGTACAGATAACTTTACTGCAGTCATTAAACAGCTGAAATATTTTCCTACTTCTCTTGTTTTGTCCTGTCGTAGAATAATACTGTACAGTATTGTTCCACAATTGTCGTTTTGATATCTGTGATTAGCACAATTACAATATTTTCTCTTTTTCTCCTACATGAGGATAGTTCTGGAGAAGAAGTCTTGTAAAGTGACACCAGCCCAAGCAAAGAAAAAGTGGGACAATTTAAAAAAGAAATATAAAGTATGTCCATATATAGAAAATAATACTTTTGTTAGTAACAGTTAAGATTTTTACTGGTGTTTAGGAATGCAAGTTTCCAGGGTCAGGAGAGGGAGTGAGTGGGAAGCCCACTGCTGCTACTTGCCCCTGGTTTGTCCAAATGGATGAGGTTTTAGGACAAAGGCCTTCAATTTGCCCCCCTGTCCTTATTGCCTCCGTCCCTATGGAAGAGAGATGAAGAAGAGAGGGAAGGAGATAGGCAGCCAGCAGTCAAGAAGAGGAGAAGGGACAGTGACCAGGAGCTGTTAGACCTCATCAGGAAGGACAGCAGAGAAAGGCTGAAGAGAGGAGGGCACAGGAGAGCAGGGAAGCGTTTATATTTCAGGCTTGAAATCGCTGAAACAACCTTTAAGTCAACTTTTTTTTTCAGTTTTATTGTCCACTTAACGAATAGATTAAAATTATTCAAACTGTTTGCAAGTTAGATATTTTACAGTGCAAAAGCTTGAAGGTAGGCTACTTGATTACCAGACTGCCACAACACTTCAAAACGAAGAGAAAGCTTCAACATTGGTGAGTCCTGCTTAATCTGCTACAGAGCCTACATAAACAAGAAATAATTAATAAAGTTAGAAGGGAGAGCCAAATGTACTTTTCGATATCTCCAAATCATTTATGATTTATTTCTTTATCTACTTGCAAATGTAGGCTGTAGGTTTATTGTTGAAAGAATATGCAGATTTACATGGTCTTGTTTTTTAAATTATTCATCTTTTTTTAAAGGTATTCATTGCTTGTGCAGGTTTCATCCTGATTTGAATGCCAGGATGAAAAACAGCTGAGCATCCAATCAACCAAACACTCTAAAATGCTGTAGAATGATACACAGGTGAATTGTACAAATAGGACAAAGACAAGCTGCTGTGATTTCTGCAGTAAAGCTGGTTTGATACAAAGCCAATTTTGCACAGTTTTAGTAGCTATTCAGAAGATATGAAACTACATAATCCAAAACATTTTAAATATCTATACTCACAGAATGATTACAGAATATTTAGAATATACAGGTTTAATTTTTTCTAATACAGCTTTTGATAGTCTTGTCGAAATGTATATAATTGTTCTTGTATAAATCATACTCACTTTGACATTTTAGGTGACAGGCAATTGGAGAGAGATATGTGGAGCAGGGTTTTTGTGAGACTTATGTGAGATGCAGTGCCTTCTGGATATTGCTCAGATTAATTCTCAGTCTATTTTTCAGAGTCAGCACTTTCAAAACATTTGGAAAGGCAAGTGTTACAGTAAATTCACATAATACTCTACAAACGTTGCATTTCCCTGTGTGAAATTATTTTATTATACCTGCATGTAACATATTCATGAAACCTCCTTTTCTGATGGATCATGATATATTGCCCTAAAGCATAGTGTTTTCCAGCATTTTTTTTTTTTGTTTATTTCTTTACAAAGGGATGGAAACTTTTAAAACTCTGGAGGAAATGACATCAGCAATTAAAAAATTTGCTGGCCCTGCAACTAATATAAAGGAGTACAGCGCTCGCAATCCTGCTGGGTTTTGGAGCAGTGTCTGTAAAGAGTTGCAAGTGCCGAATACATTGAAAAGTCGCCAGAAAATTGTTCAGGGATGCCTACTTCAATTCAAGGTAATTTATCCAATTTATAGATTGGATAGTGTCTCTACAAACTGTCCTTCTTTGGTTCACAATTGTTACTGACATTAAAAATTTAAGCTATTGCTAGGTAACAGATTAACGTGAACTATACAAATTAATTCATTTGACATGCATTTTACTTCGGATATTCTTCAAATAATTACAAACACTCCAATTCACCAGAACTATCAAGGTTATATTTAAGGAAGTAATATTTGCATTCACTAATGATTGTAATATTTGTTAGCTGATATTATCATAGCTTTTGATTCCAATGTGAGTATCTTTTTTGTTTGTTTTCTGGCATTTTGCTTCTGATATCATTATGCTCAACATTAATGCCAAATGTAAATGGTATTGCCTGTGCAATTCTTAGCATTTTTGGGGAAACGAGATATTTACTGATTTTTTTTTTCAAACAATTTTCAAATACTTAGGACGGTCATTTGTCTCCATATGCCGTAAAGAAGAGCTTGAATGTCCATCTTTGAATCTGGTGACTTTTTATCTTCAATCTGCTTGCCATTTGGTGTGTAACACAGACTTTGTTTCAGAAATGACCCCACCCTCTCTTTCTTTCCAGTAGTGATGGGAAGTTCGGTTCTTTTCCGCGAACCGGTTCTTTCGGACAGTTCGTTTCAAAGAACCGGTTCAAAAAGCCGGTTCACCAGTTCTTTTACGCTATGACGTAATGACGTCATTAACGTAATTACTATCGCATCGTCCCGCACCCATATACAGTTACATGCAGTGATCATATAAGTTTAATAAGTTCATATAAGATCATAAGTTTTACAAGTCTTGATTTAATAAATTATAAGATAAATTAGTTATAATCAGAAACACGATCAGCTTACTGAACATGCACAATCCATAAAGACTTATTTGTTATAAACATAAGTTTCACCAGATCCCCTCATTCAAGTCCTCAGTTAACTGCTCATAGTTCGGTTCAGATGGAGTCAGTCATAGCAGGAGCTTGTTTGTTTGGCAGCTGCACGAGTCACGCATGCGCACAGTATCAGCTCATCGACACGTCCGAAAGAAATTGGTTCTCGTTCAGTGTGCTGGTGATCCGACAACCGCTTCAACCGCTTCTTGAGTCGAGAATGAGATTGGAGAACTCACAGAGTGACTGAAACGTGCCGCTTGGTTTGCTTGTGCAGTAGTTTGATTACGTCATTTTTATCATTATACCACCGTTTAAAAGTTAAATAAAAAATTTTTATAATAATTTTTGTTTGAACATGGTTCAGATTATAGTTGTTTATAGTTTCATTAAAACATTGTTCATTTAATACAAACACAATTTGTGTATGTCATCATTATCTTTTGTTACAGTATGTGCAGCTAATTCATAAATCACATGTTTTCTTTTAATCAAACATCTCATTTATTATGGTACAACGGCACGTCCCTGATCAAGATCACAAAAACCCTTTTAGCCAATAACCTAACAGAATCCTTAAGTAAACTTTTAACAAAACTTTTAACAAAATAGACCAACTTGACTGACGTGCTTCATTTCATCCGCTTGAAAAATGACACGCATGCGCACAGTATCAGCTCATCGATTCTCAACTCGGACGCGTCCGAAAGAAGCCGGTTCTCGTTCAGTGTACTGGTGATCCGACAACCGCTGCAACCGATTCATGACTCGAGAACGACAACCGCTCTGGCAGCTGCTCTGCTCATGCGCATCAGCACAGCCGTTCAAACACTGTTTGAGTAACTGAATAACTCGGGAAATTGATTTATTTTGAATCAGAGGGAGTGTCGGGCACGTTAAAAAGTAAAAACCTTTTAAGTAATTTGTGGATTAGTGCTTACTGGAGACGCGAACCGTTTCAAACGATTCAGTTCGATTTGGTGAACTGGTTCAACCGGTTCACTAAGAAGATCCGGTTAAATAGAACGATTCGTTCGCGAACCGGACATCACTACTTTCCAGGATGTGCAGGACACAAAGGCTGACAGTGATGCAGACTCCTGTCCTGTGACAGATAACTTGGAATCAAATTGTGCTTCTGTACGTGAAAAGTTTAACCATACTTGTTCTATTAAATGTAACAAATAACAAAATGAGAATACAAAAGCAATTAAGCAAAAATGTCAGCTTGTTTGGATCAAGCCATTTATCTATTGCATAGGGAATATTTTGTAAAATAATGTTTTCATGGCTACTGGAGAAAAAAACCTTTCTTGTTTGAATATAATTACTGCAATGTAGCCTGTGTTAGCATTCACTGGGAACTTTCATTTACCTTTTTAACACATAGCCAGTTGCTTATCTCTGTCCACGGAGGCGTTAATGTTCCAACTTGCATTAATTGAATTTTTAATTTGTGGAGTTATGATGTTACAAGACATTTGTGATATTAATATATAGAATGACACCTAATTAACAGGGAAAAGGTAAAGACATAAAGTAAAGGATAGTTGTGAGTAAACAGGTGTAGGGTTAAGATATTACAAACATGTAGTCTATATCTACTAATCTGTAAATGTTTTTCCTTTTATGTATTCCAGACACCTGACAAGGATATAGACAAAAATAAATCACCATGCATCTCTGCACAGAGCAGTGAGGAGGAAATTAGATTCTTCACATGTTCTTTGCCACGTCAGCTATGTTTCTTTTTTTATTGAAAGCAAAGACTGGCAAGTGCTAAGACAACACCAGAAAGGCAGACTTTTTCAAGGACTCCAATGGACAAATGTAATTGCCAGTGGAATCAAATTAATTCATCCATACTGCAGCTTTGCTTTTAAGCGACACAGAAGACTGCGTCGAATAGTCCGGACTGCTGAACGAATCATTGGTACAACCCTCCTTACCCTTCAAGATCTCTACTTATCCAGAGTACGACAAAGGGCTGCCAAAATTACTCTGGACCCCTCACATCCAGCACACTCACTTTTTGAACTGTTACCATCCGGTCGGCGCTACAGAGCACTGAGCACTAGAACGACCAGACACCGAAACAGTTTCTTTCCTCAGGCAATCCATCTCATGAACACTTGATCGTGGAACATACAACACTATACACTCTTTACTCATTTTTCCGTTATTTATTTAAAGCACATACTTACTTCCATTCAAATGTCTTTGCTATTTTTGCACATTGTCTGTCTTGTATACTTGTATATTGTTCTTTTTATAATATGTATCGTCTTGTCACTGTCATTCTGTAGCACTGTGGAGCTCTGTCACAAAAACAAATTCCTAGTATGTGTAAACATAACTGGCAATAAAGCTCATTCTGATTCTGATTCTGATTTTACATGTGAGGGGTACTGTCGTTTTGAACACTGCCCAGTAGAAGTAAAAGTGGAAGTTGCTGATGAGAGCTCCCTGAAAGCAGCAGTGGTTTTCGCTGGAGGCGATGTTTGCCACAACAGCAAAGAACTGCAAAGAAGGCCAGTGTGTGCAGCTGCACGACAGGCAACTGCAGAAGTCCTAGAAACCAAATTACCACGGAGTTTTTAAAAGTCCATGCAAAAGATTAAACCAGTGGTCATCGATTCAGGGTGCAGGGATGATGCCCCAACTGCAAACGTGCTAAAAAAACATCTCATGGAGTGAAAGGAAAAAAGCCCGATCTCATGCTGATGAGCTTCTAAGTTTAAAAGCACTGATTGATAAACAATGTGGCACAGACAATGATGTCCTGCAGAAAGTAATGATGCACCCCAAAGGAGTTATGCTGTGGTCAAATAAGGCACTTTCTGTCTTCTACAAAAGGTGCAAGAATGACATAGTGTACTTGGATGCGACAGGGAGTGTAATTAAAAAAAAAAAAAAAAGCAGAAAGTCCATTTTATGTTTATGAGATCTTTGTTAGAAATCCATCCAGGGGTGCATCACCTTTACCTGTGGCAACTTATGTTACATGCGACCACACCACAGCGTCTGTGACATATTTCTTGCAGGCTTTTCAGACTGATGTCATAAGGATGTATGGAAATGTGGCAATCAAAAGACCTCTAATGATAATATTAGATGGATCCCTTGTGCTTATGCAGTCAGTTTCCATTACATTCAGCAGAACAGGCCTAGAGGATCTGCTGCAGAAATACTTTCTGTTAACCACTGGACAGCATCCAACAGAAACATTTGACCTCCCCATCCTTCACAGATGTTTGAGTCACATCATGAGGAATACCAAGGCTCTTTGCAAAAAACACTGTATTTATGGGGTTTGACATTAAATGCACAATAATAATGATTGTGTTGTTCTTGGCTTTTTTGTAGAATTCCCAAACACTACAAACTGGCAATGCACATCTTTGGCCTCCTTGCATGTTATTCAATGCTGAAAGAGATGGATGAGGTGCTTTCTAGTTCAACAGTACTATTTTGGGTAACACTTTACAATAACAGTACATGAATTAGCAGGTACTAATACATGAATTAGTAATTTAATTTCTTGACTATGAACTAATGATAAGTTAAGACATGTATTAATCAAGAACTAATGAAAAACTAACATAACTACGACATGAGTCATATGAACTATTGCATGAATAGCAGCACCTTAATTCATGTTAGTTCCTGGATGTTAGTTAATGTATTAATTAACATTTTGCGGTAAACTAAATCGAACATGTTCTAGAAGAAAGATGGCACAATGGAAAATTGTTTAGAAATTTGTCACCTGCAGCTGTCGCAAACATCAGTGAATGATTTCACTTGACTCATCCAACATACAATGATGCACTCACAATTAAAAACAATTGTCTCATCCTGTTTTGAGTGATTCAACTGTTGCCGTGCTACAATAATGCATTCATTAAGCAGATGCAATTTTCTAATTTAAAATCAGTTTAAGCATAGGGATGCTGGTTATCGCTTTGGTTATGTTATGGATCGGTTTACTGTCATTATATCATCATAATGCACTGAAGTCAGATGTTTGTCTTGTGTGCTTGCTCTTCTTTTGGGACACAATTGCCCCTTCCTCCTACCGTTCAATTCCTTCTCCATCCAAATGCAGCCACAGAACCTCTGATCTTCTACGTCTTTACAATCCACCAAAAGGCACCAAAAATCTTATTTAGATGAGCTTATAAAACATGTGTAATTGATACTTGTTTAAAGATGTCAGGGTTAGATTAGGGTTACTCATAAAGTCATGACATGATGATCCATTAACTAGTCATGAATTCATGTTACTTTATAAGAAATTAATAATGAGTAAACAATGATGTGCCCCCCCAAGTAAAGTCATGACATGATGATACATTAACTAGTCATGAATTCAGGTTACTTTATAAGTAATTAATATTGAGTTAGCAATAATGTGCCTTATTTTGCACCAGTATATCCAAGATCATCAGTTTAAATTACATACTCATTAGCATGTAAAAAAAAATATATATATATATTTTTTGGTATTATTAATATTATACCAATAACTGCTTCTAATATTAAAACCATTGATTACTAGCACTTAGGCTAATTATGCAAAAGTATCTAAGAAAATTATTTATGTTAAAATTATTTGCGCAAACCTTGAAATGTAAGTCAGTCCCTCCAGAAATTCGCTATGTTGCGATCGCGCCAATTCACGCAAATTCAGCCAATCCCCGCGATTTATTTGCGGCCTTGCAATTTCATCCAATCACTGCGACTTTACCGCAAATTACCTGTAAATATCACTGCGAAAGACCGCGCAAAGCAATTCAGGGCTCGAAATTGCCACCTTTTTTTACCGCCTTTGATGCCTAAATGTATCTTTATGAATTAGGCATATAGATAATGATAGAGTTTTGTTTTTGATTTGAATTATTTAAATTATTTCTTTACAGATCCGGATGATATATTACTCTAACCTTTATGAGCAGAAATGAAGTTTCACATCACACCGGCGCTTCCATGTCCTGCAAAGCGAGCTTCAGCATTCACTCTCTGCACAAACGACTGGATATGCGCCTAATATAGCACACATTTAGGTTAAACGATTAAACTAATATTGTGATATGCTTTAAGTTTTAAAATTAATTGAAATCGTGATTACTTGAGACGGCTAAATTAATCTGCCACTTGGTCGTTACTTTAAAAAACAAAAACTTGAATTCAACAAGTAAAAAGTGTTCCAAATATATTTCTAAATTTACTTTATAAACTAAATAAACGAAAATAAATGTAATCACTTTGCTATTAAAAACAGCAGCTGTTTAATAGGAAAGAGAAAAAAGGTCCAGTCGGACTCGGGACAGTAATTCTGATGAGCTGTCGGACAAGGTCCAGGCGAGGTTGTACACATTTTTGCAAAGAATGTTTGTTTAATAGCCTATTTAACATTATTATTTAGGCTAGTTACATATTTAAATGTATTATTTATTTGATTTATTTTAGCGTTTTGTAGGCTGCTTGTTCACTGACGGAAGTGTCCAAATAAACACGCATGTTTGTTAATAATGTTTGAGCCTCATTTATTTTGGGTTTCAAAATAATATATGCATTTTATATATAGACATATATACACAAACGTTATATATAATGTATATGTAATATAAAATATAAATATTGCGCCATTTTTTTCGTTCGTCTTTTATTTAAATAGCCTACCTTTTAGGTGTCAGTAATTACTGTGCTGCTAATTTCTTATTTGGGAGTAATTTGTTTGAACGAATATTCGGTGTTGCGCTGATGCTCTCATCTGTTGACATTCCCGAACACCTTCCTGCAGTTGCTTAATAAAAGCGGGCTTTCTTCACAAAAAAGTGCATGTGTCATTAGTATGAGAAAAAAAATTGTCGGGCTGGGATCGGGCTCGGACATAAATATCTTAATGCCTGTCGGGTTCGGTTACTGCTCTGTTGGACGGGGGCCGGGTTCAGACAGAAAAATGCGGCCGATCCGCACTCTAGAATGCACGTTCAGCACCGCCGAGAGTTTCGTGCGGTTGTTAAAACGAAACCAAAAAGTAAAATGCGTACACACATTCAAAAGCAATTTTAATACCCTGCGTTTGAAGAGCGACTCCCCAACGCGCTCAAATTAGGTTATATAAAATATCTAGGCTGTTATTAGTCTATTTAGTATATCCCTCTATTTGCACTTTGAATATTGAAAGAGTAGCCTACTTTGATGATGGCTGCATATATTGTCTACATGATTAAGTAAGAGATGTGTTGTTTGTTTTTTGTTATTTATAGGCTACTGTAATTGTTTAACAATGCAGTGGTTGCCTCTAATTTAAATGGCTGTACCTATAATAGGGAAAATAAACATCTTGTTCATGTACTCATTTTCCTTCATTCTTGTCCCTTGCTTTAGGCATGAAATAAATATATAAAAAAGGTTTTCAGAATCAGCCCATTTGCTTGTAAAACAATCAGAATCGGGCATGAAGAATCTAGATCGGCAGATAACTAAAAAGAAATTGGGTGCTCGTAATTTTTTTTTTGGTGCTCCTAACTTTTTGAAACAACAAAACTTCATAACGTTTGTAAAACTAGGTCTGTGGTGTTTTGCTTTTGTCAGATGTCAGGCAGGCCTTGCGTGGGCAAAGGTGATAGTGCTAGCGAGTTTGAGAGGGGCAGTTAACAAAACTATTTTTCATGCTTTCACACAGTAGTTTCATCAATCATTTATTCCAGTGTTTACACTACATAGACTTAGCCGTGTCGCCGCGGCAACAAAATGCTAAAAGTCTAAATATTTTACGGGGACAACATGATTTTGTCTTAACTGAACCTGCGCTGCAGCCTCCTGAGGAAGCAGCGATTGTCTGCTGTCCGATCTGCATGTGATCAGAGCGTGCAGAAAGCCGAATTTTTGAATTCCTGTGCTTTGGGGGAGTAAGCTTGCAAAGAACACTTAAAAAATTCATAACATGTTTGTGAAATCTGTCTAAAAAAATCGCAACTTTTCCCGCAACTTTTTGAAAAAGCTGCCGCAAAATCTGGCATTTTAGGCCGCAACAATCACAAAAAAATCCTGCGAAATCCTGGAGGGACTGAACTACTTTGAATAAAACAAATACAACACAAGCGTGTGGCGTCTTTCTTAATAAACTACTTTCAATAAGACAAATACAACACAAGCATGTGGCATTTTTCTTAATAAACTAGTTTCAATAAAACAAATACAACACAAGCGTGTGGCGTCTTTCTTAATAAACTACTTTCAACAAAACAAATACAATACAAGCGTGTGGCATTTTTCTTAATAAAGCAAACACAATACAAGTGTTATATAAAAGAAAGGGACATACTTGCAACAGTACAATTGCGTATTACTTTCATCACTTGGAAAGTGAGGTAAGTCCACTTCTGACACCATGTTGTGGTATTAAAAAGAATGGATCAGCCACGATGTGCTCATTCATGCAGCTTACTGAACTCTTAAGTCTCAGTGCTCATGCATGCACACCTTACACATCCAAACATCCTACTACTACAATACAAAGCTTGTGTGGTCTTTTCCTAAATCACTATTTATTATTGGTCTTTCAATTTGGCCCTTTTAAAAGCTCATTTATCAGCTCAAAAGTTATAGGCCCTATATATATATTTTGTGGCATATTCCCAACTTTTTCTGTAAGGAAATTCAATGTCAAATACTCAAGTCACTATATGATGATTATGTCAAGCACAGTCAATGCCACCTGATGACTTTTGCTCTTGGCTTGTCTGCCTGGTGTAACTCAGTAATTGCAGCCATACAAGGCCTAATATTGAAAATTTAAGGGTCAAGAGCCCAACTAATGCAAACACTGACCGCTATAATGGTTGCTTAAAAATGTTGGTTTTCTCCTTTGGTGATTCTGCTTATTAACATCAGGTGTCTTCAATAATGATCAATCATTACTTTGTTAATCACCTAATTATCTCATTACCTTCAACACTGCTTCAGTGTTAACTTTAACACTCTATAGTGTGGACACATATAGACACTGAAGCAGTGTTAAATTAACACTGGGGATTTTGCTGTGTAGTTATTTTTTCCCAATATAGTTAATTTAGAGTTAGTTTCATTTCTACAAATGGTGCAAACTCTGCTAGATTATAGATCAAAGATTCCCATTCCCCTGCCATTCTGTGATCGGCAGTGATCGGTAATCGGCAGATCATGATCTTGGTGATCGGTAATCGGTGATCGGCCCCAAAAATGCTGATCGGAGCATCTCTAATATATATATACACACACACACACACACACACACACACACACACACACACACACACACACACACACACACATAGGCTAATAGTTACGAAAAAGTGCTGCAGATCTTGCAGATGTATTTAGAAGAGCTCAAATAATTGTAGCACTTGGCTATCATAAAATCTGACGTTTTACCATTATTGTTCAATGGGTAACAATGGGTCATCATTCGGAGGGTCAGGGCTACTACAAATCTTTAAATCACGTAAGAACAACAATGGTTCACTACCAAGATTCAGACTGTACTGCCACAGGTATGCATTTCCATATGGCGGCACCGTTAATGATAGCTCCTCTACCTGTTCAGTCATCTTTTCCCAGCTTTCTTTGTTAGTGTCCATAAATGAACCTCCATATTCTGCAGCCAAGGATATCTGACATTTTGCTAATAACCCCAGGAGGTCTGCAGTTTCTCCGTTCCCTGACAGATTTATCTTCCAGTTATGTGTGACCTGTGTCATCTTCTCTTTATTGTATCCCACCTTTCTAGTAATAATTTGCTTCCATTCCATTGGTATGTCGCTCTCATTGGTTATAGTTTTAATACACATCCACTGACCAACTATTTCGCCCTGAGTTATCGACAGCCCGCCAGGCAGGAAGTTCAGGATATCAGGATGAACAGAATTGCAGGTATCAGTGGTTTGTTTACTGAAGTTGCTGCCTTTGTGATATTCAATTCCCCAGTCTTTGTTTAACTTCATCATGTAAAAATGGAATGTACGGCCCCAATAATAGAGGCCGTCACTAAATTCAGGAAGCAGTTTGTATTCTTTCTCATCTGAGTCGGAAGTGAGATGTGATGTCCTTAGGTAAACTCCCCTTTCTTTGAATATGACATAAAACTTTCCCATGGTTGAGAAGTAATGGTCTCCACCACGATAGTTGGGATGAATTATTTTACGCTCACTTCTGCTGTCTGCTGTCAGGTCTGTGACTCTGCGGTAGGAATCACCCTTTATGATGTAGATGGAGTTATTTTTTTTACCAATATAATGGTCTCCATCTTTGCAGGATGGGTTCAATTTATTGATAACGAGGTTTGCGCCAGTTTTTAAATCAGTTGTCTTCATGTAGCAGTCGAGATCAGAGCGGATTATATAAAAGGAGAAGTTCATTCCACAGATATCAAAACCCTTAAGTTTGCCCTTAGGAGCAATACCCTTCATTGTGTCTTAACCTGAAACACAGAATAACACAGACATTATTGTTCAAATACTGCTATACAGTATATAGTATGTGTGTGTGTGTGTGTGTGTTTGCACCTGGTATTCATCACGACCAAATGTCCCCACAAGGATAGGAATACCAGTAGATTTTGACCTTGTGGGGACATTTCTCAGTGTGCACAATCTCCTGTGAGGGCTAGGTTTAGGTGTAGGGTAGGTGTAAGGCGATAGAAAGTACGGTTTGTACAGTATGAAAACCATTACGCCTATGGAATGTCCCCATAAAACATGTAAACCAGTGTGTGTGTGTGTGTGTGTGTGTGTGTGTGTGTGTGTGTGTGTGTGAGTGTGAGAGAGTGTGTGTGTGTGTGTGTGTGTGTGTGTGTTTTGAGTGTGCTGAGTGTTAGAGCGAGTGTGGGGAGGGGTGTGAGGGAGGGAGAGAGAGGCAGTAAAATGTGCTTTTTTGTTTTGTAAAAGACCATCTTTGAGGAAGAAATGCACATTTGTGTAGTGTGACCTACATAAATATTTCCGATCTTTGAGAGTCTGATTATTGAAAAAATATAAAGGGTCACTAACTTAGTGAAGTCTTTCATTGTTTTTTTTTTTTTTGCAGTTTTTTTTACTGAACTGTACCATGAACTTGTCCTATGCAGTCACATAGCAAAATAAAACTTTTTATAATAAATAAATAGCATGAGAGATTTATCTTCATTGTTAGACATTTATTTACATAGTGTTATTCATTAAATATGAATTTATAAATAACAATTTCAAAACAAACTGACAAGACAACCTTTGCTGTTATCTGTTCAAAACTTCAGAAAATTATACCATTTTAAGGTGAGTTATATTTATATCGCCCCATTGCAATACTTAACTACTTTTTTTTAAAGATATTTTGAAAGAATGAGGAATTTAAATAGCACTTTATTGTTAATTGCCATACACCCAAAGCACTTTTATGCATTAACTAACATGAACTAACAATGAACAAAATATTTTTACAGCATTTATTAATATATAGTTTTTTTAAATATTAAAAAATATGTAAAAAATGTTACAAATATTCATGTATATGTTAATTAACAGTACATAAACTAATGTTAAAAGATGCAAATTTACATTTTAATAATGTATGAATACTTTTTTAGCTTAATATTACTTAACATTAATAAATGCTATTTATTAAGTGCAGTGATGGGAATAACGGCGCTATAAATAAACGGCGTTACTAACGGCGATACTTTTTTCAGTAACGAGTAATCAAACAAATTACTTTTCCCCCCGTTACAACGCTGTTGCCGTTACTGACAATAAAATGCGCGTTACTATAACTGAGAACACTGAAGCGGTTTTCATGCGAGCTGCGTCTCTCTTAGAGCCACCGGACTCTCTTTCTCTGTGGGGTGTTTGTGTGTGTTCGGGGCGGGACACATAACCAGCGATGATGACTGGTGTGTCTGTAAACGTGGTGTAACTGAGAACGCGATGATTGGCTTATATTGAGTAAATTTCCACTGTTTGCCAATCAGAGGCAGAGTAGTGTGGGAGTTCACACACAAGAACGGTCAGGCGCATACACCAACATCCACAACATCACAACGATGGCAAGTCCAATAAGTTCAAAGGTAGCTTTTGCAAACTGGAAGTATAAGCACTACTACCAAACTGCATGTTTGATAAAAGTACTGGCCTGAAATCACCTACATGCTAGTAATCAATTATAGGCATAGCGCCACCAGCTGGCAGCAGGAAGTTTGGCACATATATCTGACTTTGACATTCCTGTCAAATAATGCCCACTGTTTGCTGTTTTCCTAAAGCCACTGGTCGTTTTAATTATTTTTGTAATCTAAGGGTGCACTTTTCCACTGTTTTTGTTTTACTAACAAATAGTACTTACAGTTTGCTGTTTACATAACTTGAGATTGTTCGTTGTATGTTGCTGCAGTAACATTGTATACAACATGAGAGATGATTTTTGCAGCACACAACATTAGTGCAAAAGGTCACACTTTATATTAGGTGACCTAATGAAAAAATGAAAGACAAAGTTACTTGTTGCTTGGACTGACATTAACGACGTAGTTGGTTGCTGATGTTGATGCACCATTTTCCTTTTATTTGATGATCGTGCCTGATGCGCCTGCGCCGTCCGGGAAGCGAGTGGTAAATTAATAATTATTCTTGATTACTAATTTTAATCAGTACATTATAACTAAAACAATACCTTAAAATGAAAACTTAATTTTACGATATGAAATTACTTATACTGGTGAACCCCTTTTAGTCCAAGAATCCAGTATGTGTTCATATAGTAAGTTCAGAACGGCTCTAAAATAGAGAAAACCTGTGTCAGTTAACGTTATTCTTTTCAGCGTGGATTTGGTTTAAAAGCACGAGTTATTAAGCGTATATAAGTGTGTGCAGCGATGTGCATATCAGCTGTTAAAATGAACCATATTTTATTCAAGAATTAGAATAATTGTGGGTCATTCCAGAATTGGAGGACATTTCATGTCCCACCTATGAAATTTCAAATAATCTATGTATAATATACAAAAAAAATAGTCACTGTGTAAAAAACACTTGTCCTGAAACTAAATATATATAGACTTGAAGATTTTTTTTCTCCTAAATATTAATAATAATAAAAAAAGTCTCTAGTACCCACTTAAATGCCATTTTTCTCTTGTCCCACCTTCTAGATGACCAAACTGAATGTTAAATATAACTGTTAAAATACATTTTAAATATCCTTTTTTTGTATGATTTTGTTTATATATGCCTCTTTTAATTGTTAAAGCATTTTTTTAATTGATATAAATATGTTAAATAATTGAAATGTTGCAAAAAAGTTATGTCCCCAACATCGTGCAACCCTGTTACCAAAATATTTAGACTGGCAGAAGAAGAAGAAAAAAACAGCGATTGACATGATACACAGGGAATTACATCACTAAGCAGTTTGCTGCCAGAATGGGTAGAACAAAGGTATATTCTCTCTTCGATTTTTCATGTTATTATACAATTTTTACCCTTTATTGAATGTGTCACTCTAACAAATGCAACCCTGTTACACTTATTATCAGAATAAGACAAATTAATTTGAAGGTTTTCTTCTTCTTTTTTACATAAGTAAGTTTGTCCTAAATATGACAGTTAGAGCTAGCTAAACAGCTAGTTTCTATTCATGAGAAAAAGCTAACATTAGCATTAATTTGCAACCCTGTTACTCGCAACCCTGTTACCATAATTAGAGTAACAGGGTTGAATCTCCTTCAGTCCACTCATAAGGGACGATCTATCATCAAATAGTTAAATGTTATTTAACAATGTGCCTGTGTTTCCTGAGCATTTGTCACATTGTTGACCTGATCTTTTATCAAAAGTAATCTATCTATCAATCCCTGTAGCTTTTTGCAACCCTGTTACTTAAATTTCAACCCTGTTACCGTATAATTTTTATTAAAATAATAATAAATTACCTTTTTTAGCTCACAGGGGCTTGAGCTATTGTCCTTACTGTAGTTTGAAGGATTATATGCATTATGCATTTTAGCAAATACTTGAAAATATATACTTTTTTCAGGTTCCTGAGTATTGGTAACAGGGTTGCATCGAGCACCAAAAAAATAAAATAAAGAGTATTATAAAAAATGTGCCTTTGATACCTGAGCTGGACGAATCAAATTATTTAATGGTATATTGCCTGTTTTTATGAAATACATAATAAAAAATAGTAAAATAAAGGGCCAATTTTTCAAAATTATGGATGCCTAAATGTCCTCCAATTCTGGAATGACCCTTGTAATAGGAAAATCAGGTACAGTTAGCTAAATCAGAGAAATATATAGGTGCGGTAGCTGTGGATTTGGGTGACGTTTGAGCTCATCTGCGCATCTCTAGTACGTATGTATATGTGTGTATGTCAAACCTAATGCATTACAAATGCATTCTAGATTTTTATTTGTTAAAGTTCTCATTTCTAGTGGACAGTTCATATCCAAAGTATTTTTTCATTAGAATTAACCTTTTTTTTTTTTTACATATAAGCTTTTGAGTTGTAAAATATGTTAAAGGCAGTTTTTTTTATTGTGAAGTGCTTTATATTTAATGTAAATGTCTGTACACATAATCTTCAGCATTTGTTATTTCTTATTTTCTCATTACTAAAAAGTATCTGACAAATAATATTAATGTTCAAAGGAAAGGGTTTTGCCTGCCATTACTTAAACTACTTTGTTTTCCCAAAAAGGAATAAGACTGTTAATGAATAGCTTCTTAGGACTTATTAAATGCAATTTTACAGAATATTGTGCCTTTCTAGTGAGATTCGGCCCACACCCTAAAATGAGTTTGACACCCCTGGGTTAGGGTGTAAGGAATGGGTCAAAAGTGGTAATTACAGATATTAAATACAAATGTAATTACAGCTGCAAGCAGCAAAGATAGGGTCCATGCACCAGGGCTTACAACCTAGCGGTGGCTTTAGGAAAACAGTGAATGGTGGGCAGTATGCATTTAATATAGTAAATTTAGGTCAAATAGGTCAAAGCCATTTATATGTGCCAAACTTCCTGCTGCCAGCTGGTGGCGCTATGACTATAACTGATTATTGGCATGTAGATGTGTTCAGGCCAGCGCTTTAATCAAACTTATGAAGTTTGGTGCAGATTAATGATAGTATATTTAAATTAGTGTAAAGCATGATGCATCCCATTGCCAAGAGGTGGTGCTATGATTATAACTGAATATTGGCCTTTAGATGTCTTCGGGCATGGACTCTTACCAAACCTCTGTCAGGCTGCCACGGACACAGACCGCGGCACAACTGTGCACTCGATGTGCTCGCCGGTGTGCAAGCAGCCATTAGAACAGCTCTCAGGAATGGCTGGAAGTGGTCGTGGTGGTGGATTCCCACAGCGGCAGCAGCAGTGGCTTTTCAATTTCCAAAAGTGATCAATGAGGAAGATTTTTATTGATCAGAATTTGAACGATTCAAGAATAATCAATGTGACTATAGCCATTTATGCATCAAGTTATTTCACTATTATAATCACGTGTTGCCGGTGTTTAAGGAGGAATTCAGTAGAAGAGTTAGCCATCTGGAAATGTGCAGACATACCTTATATGCTTAAGCTGCATATCCTGTTTTGTCACTAGACAAGGATGGCCTCCAGCAGACTGGAGGCACAGCCAATAAAGTGAACAATAGCCATATGTATGAAATGTATTGTATGTTTGGCTGAGAATGTAAAGAGGGATGCTACAGTAATATGTAAGGGATAATCAACGGTTTGCCGTGCGTTAAAGGATTTTAAATGCACGACGTGGAGGCTAATAACCAATAAGGTTGCCTCCGCGAAGTGCATTTTAAATCCTTTAACGCACGGCAAGCCGTTGATTATCCCGCTTATTCCATGGTTATAGACAAATTAAAACTAGGATTGATATTTGCAGCGCAAAATTTGACTGAATGGATAAAAAAGACGGTTATTTTCGTCAGTTATGACACGCAGCTCTAGCATTCTGCCCGCTTCAAATCAGACTCGGAGATTAAATAGTCCGGTAAAATCACATTTATTTGAATGAAAAAAAGCATTTGTTTCAGTAGATTGTCGATCGACCAAGAGAGAGTGTGAAGGCAAGAGAGATGACAGTTGCGTGTGTGTGTGTGTGTGTGTGTGTGTTTGTGTGTATTTGAATGTGCGTGCGTACCTGCATGCTGTGCGTCTCTCTCTACAAACAACAATTCATTCAAAAACAGCAGTTTTACCACCCCGTTGCTGAGGAATATAATGTAGCGATCTACTATCTATGCTATTTTAATAAGGATTGCAGGCAAACGCTGACAAGAAGTTTATGTATGTGCGCAGCACAATGCGATCTCTCTCTCTCTCTCTCTCTCTGTGCTTTTGCGTGCATCAATTAAAGCAGCGCATTAATATAGAACGGTGATTAAACTGACTTGGAACTACCTGTGCATTAAACGGTTTTACTGCACACCTGCCAGCCAATCAGAATCCAGTATCCAGACATTCCATGGAATAATAAGTGTTATGGATTTATAGGACCCTTTTTAGTAAAAGAAAAAAAAGTGATTTGTAGTCAATAACTAATTGTCTGAGTTTTGTGGGTTTGTCATTGTGAGTTTGTGATTAAGTCAAGAATGTTGCATTTTGCTTTATTTAAAAGCACTAATGATGTAATACTGTGAATGTGTTATTCACAGTATTACATAATCAATGCAAAAAACATTGACACATTAGGCAGTTTAAAAATCACCAAATTGTAAATCTGACATTACTTACACTGATAATTGTATATCAACTAACAAATATGGTGCAGAGCACCCCTCTCATCTGAAGAACAAGCGCATGTTGTGCAGTCATAAATAAAATGAGAATAAATAGCTTATTTTACACACAATTAGTCTAGATGTATTAAAAGTATGGGGGCTGGAACTAATAGCTAAAGGTCACAATAGCTGGGTTTTCATCTAAATGTAAATCTTTTCAAAATTTGCATAAACATAAAGAAATATTAATGTGAAATTTAAAAAATGGTAACACCATCACTCTATTCAATCATTACATTTTTTAAGTTGATGTTAAAAACAAAGAATATTCACGTACAATGAATAATATATATTTTTAAACGGATTAGTTTATGTGCTCAAATATAATTTTTTTTTTTAATTTTTTAAGCATTTATTTGGGTATGTCTAGCTCCAAAAATCATATAAAGTCATTAAGTTAATTAAGTTAAGTGCCTGTTAATTATTTTGATATTTAGAAAGCAACTGATATATATATAGCGAGAGAGAGGGATAGATAGATATGTACACACATACACACTTACTTTATAATGATATAAATGATATATAATGACATGTTATATAAGGATTCTGCGATCACATTAAATACAATATTGACATAAACATAAATGATTTCTATTTAAACATACTTACTTGGAAAGGTGTGTAGCACAGCACTGGTTCTGATGGACAGCTCTTTTGTACTCAGTCTGAGAGAGACAGAGAAATACTCCAGAATGCTGCTTTAAATACAATTCCAAAAGGGCTGGCTGTAAAAACTGAAAAACACACCCAAACCTCAAAGAGCTGCCCATTTTGAAGTACTGTAGACCAATAGTACAAGTCAGCAGCCCCTGCTATCTTTTCTTGGGATGAGCAGTGAAAAGACCAAAGCAATTTCAAAAATTAAATATGGAATTCACGGCACTTGACGACCAGCCATTCTCCGTAGTCGAGGACAGAGGTTTCAGAAATTTGATGAATTACCTCAGTCCAAAATACATTATACCGAGCCGGCGGTACTTTTCCGATGTTGCCTTACCCGAGTTGTTTAAGCTTGTGTCAGAACACACACAAAGCCTGTTACAAGCCGATCCTGAAGCATCCATAAGTTTTACTACTGATATTTGGACATGTAACGTTAGCTTAATGTCAATGATGAGCCTGACTGCTCACTGGGTTGACAAAGATTTTCAGCGACAACAATTACTTCTGCACTGTCAAGAAATTAAGGTATCCAATTCTGCTGCCAATTTAGCGGCAACGTTTGACAAAATGTTGCAGCGATGGGGTTTGGGCAAGGACAGGGTTCACGTCGTGCTTCGAGATAATGCACGAAATATAAGCAAAGCACTTGATGAGGCCAACCTGGCAAGTTTGCACATACATTATAGTGAACGAGGGTGTGCTGTCGCAGCGAAGCATCACCGATTTGCTTGCAATTGCCAGAAAGATCGTCGAACATTTTAAACACTCAACCCTCGCTTATTCGCATCTTTATGACATTCAGGCACAGATGGGTCAGCCCAGTAAAAGACTGCAGCAAGACGTTCTAACCCGATGGAACAGCACCTACTATATGCTGCAGTCGCTGGTGGAACAGAGCTTTGGGGGCATACGCAGTGGAGCACGAGCTGCCGGCCACACTCAGCGCGCATCAGTGGGGACTTATTGAGAGCGTCCTGAGAATGCTTGAGCCTTTTGAGGAACTTAAAAAGGAAATTAGCTCCTCGACAGCAACAGCCGCAGACGTCATTCCAGCCATCATCGTTCTTAAACGGCTTTTGGAGAAAAAGACAGATGCAGATCGTGGAGTGGGCACTGCAAAAACTACACTGCTGGAGGCGGTTCAGAGAAGGTTCGGCAACATTGAAAATGAGCCACTATATACTTTGGCCACTATTATTGATCCCAGGTAGGTTAAATAGACAGCTTACAGCTTGTTACATAAAGTTTCATGATGATGATTATTAACCCATTTAATCCCACTGGTCACAATTGTGACCACAATTTTGGCTTGCATATTTATCTGTAGTATTAAAAAGCAACTCTTATTATAAAGCACATGTTCATATATACTGAAAATTTAAGATGTCTAAATGAGTTCAGGGCAGGTCTAACATGATTGGGTAGTTTGGCCATGTGACCATAAACATTCATTTCCTAGTACTGCCATCTGAATGGAAGGATAATGTCAAAGCTCAGAAATGACAGGTAAGTTATCTAAGTTAATTTTTAAATAGCCAATACATCTTTTGCATGCATCATCATGAAAGGGTTATCTATACATACATATTAAAATTATATTATTACATTGTTTTTTTCTGTTGTCAAATGGCTGATAATTGAAGACGGTCACAATTGTGACCGGTGGTATAACACATGGAGTCTATGTCCCCCATATGTCATTCTGTGTTATTCTGATGAACTCTCTTTCAGACTGACCTTAAGTCAAGTTTTGGATTTACTTGATGCTGATGATCCAGAGCTTGCAATTTGCAATATAGCAGTGGTCCCAAAGACAGAGAAGGATGCAATAGAAAGTGACTGTGATAGTGATGCATCTGACATGGACTTTACTTTTAGTACTGCACCAAAAGGTCATGGGAGGCCATCCTCAATGTTGGTTGCTGTGACTGATATTCACAGGTTTGATGGTGTTGCTTACTGGCCAATAAACACAGGCAAGCAGATTGCGTATATGTTATCTGAATCATAACTAATAAATCTGCATGGAGGAATGGGCCAAAATACCAGCAACAGTGTGTGAAAACCTTGTGAAGAATTACAGAAAACGTTTGACCTCTGTCATTGCCAACAAAGGGTGTATAACAAAGTATTGAGATGAACTTCTGTTATTGACCAAATACTTTTACCCCCATAATTTGCAAATAAATTCTTTAAAATCAGACAATGTGATTTTCTGGATTTTTTTTTTTCTTTCTCATTTTGTTGAGGTATACCTATGATGAAAATTACAGGCCTCTCTCATCTTTTTAAGTGGGAGAACTTGCACAATTGGTGGCTGACTAAATACTTTTTTGCCCCACCGTATTTCCGTTTATAATGAAGTTTATGATAATTTCCTCTATGTTCCTATAATTTGTCATTTTGTCATCATTTCATTTGAATATTTGTGTTGAACTGCTGCATAAGATTGCTATTTTGTTATTTTTGAAACTGAGCCAGACAATGTTTACTTCTTGTTAATGGAATAAAACAGATTTCAACAAGTTAAACCAGTCTTTAAACTAATTGCTGGCTGGAGATTTTTAATTTTGTAAATGCATTTACACTATAGACCTAGACTCCCTGTGTTCTACTACCGGTCACAATTGTGACCAGAGATGAAACCCATTTTTTCATGGACTTTTCAATTATTTTTTATAAAAAATTGACATTGATTGTTTGATATCCTTACAAATACCACACAAATTCATATATGTCATCTCTAGGAAAAATTTGGGATTAAATGGGTTAATAATCAGTTGACAATAATAATAATCAGTGTCAACATTTTGATAACATATAATATAACTTTATATATGAGTTTCATGTGACCAGTCCTTCTTGTCTATTTGTCTGTTTATGCAAAAGGTACAGGAATCGCTACTTTTCAGCAGATGGTAAAGACCAGGTTCCGGGTTAGCACGATTAGCATTGTGTGTTATCGCATGTGCTGCGCCTGTGCCTCCTTGATGTCTACCTTCGATTTCCAAGGCATCCGTGTTAGTTTTCCTGCTCTTCTCTCTTGTTTCCATTGTCATCCCACTATTACAGACTGCTTTAACTAAAGTTTTTAATTGTTCTCAACTTTCATGAGATTTTACTGAAGAATTTAGCAGAAAATTAATGGCAAATTCTGTCACTATGCATAATAGCACTGATTAATTCTTCACATGATTCAAATTCCTTCATAGTTACCATGAAAATCTCTATACTTCTTCAGAATACACAAGGCTCTGTTTGTCAACTTTCATGAGAATTTACTGAAGAATTTAGCAGAAAATTTATTTCTGTCACTATGCATAACAGCACTGATCAGTTCTTCACATGATTCAAATTCCTTCATAGTTACCATGAAAATCTCTATACTTCTTCAGAATACACAAGGCTCTGTTTGTCAACTTTCATGAGATTTTACTGAAGAATTTAGCAGAAAATTTATTTCTGTCACTATGCATTTTAGCACTGATCAATTCTTCACATTTATGATTCAAATTACTTCATAGTTACCGTACAGACATTATTGTGCATACCCAAGTAATCAGGAACTTTCTTCAAACATCCACATATGAGGTGCTTTTATTGTACTACAGGTTTCATACATTTTTTTCTATTGGTAAATGTGAAAAATAAAGTAAACTGTCAATTGGTCATGTTCAGGAGAGGCCCTAATAACCTAAGAAGAGTAAATGTATGTAATTCTATGCTATTCAACGTTTACATTAGAAACTCAAAGAGCTGTATCCCCTCTATGTAGAATAAATGTACTTTATATTGCATTAAATGCAAACATTTTAATGCAGCAACCTGCACAAAGCAGAGCAATTGGAAACAACACCTTCAATGGAAGTCTCTGGCCTTGGTGCAGTGCCTGACTGGGACTAAAAACAGCCCTGGACTTTGACTCGGCTCAGCCCACAACAACAGATGTGTGTGAAAGCTAATCAGCAACAGACACGGGCCTCAAAATACTTAAATCTTAACCCATGATGTTTTACCTTCCAAATTATAGCATTATCTCTGATGTTGACTAAAAGATGTGTTAAAAGCATAGTGTAGAATACTCACAGAAATAAACAGCCCTCTTTTAATGTCTCTCTGTTGAAAAATATGCAGGTAAAAAAATGGGGTTTATGTATTACGTCATCTATTCCATGCAATCTTAAACTATATTTATTACTTACTAATCTCTTAATTAATTTGTGCAAAAAAATACGGCACTGCAAAAACTGTTCATCTAACCAAGTCAAAAATCTTGTTTCCAGCTAAAAAGTATTTTTGATCTTGTTTTGACACTTATATACTAAGCAAGAGCAGAAGATGTTATATTATTAATCTTATTTTGAGTGTATTTGTCTTATTTTGAGAATTCTTAGCAAGTGCAATTTGTTTTATTACATTGGCAGATTATTTCACTTAATTTAAGAAGCTTTCGACTAACCTAACCCTTAAAATACTTGATTTTAGTAGTTAAATTAAGTAAAATAATCTGCCAATGAAACAAGACAAATTAAACACTTGGTAAGAATTCTAAAAATAAGGCATATATACTCAATATAAGATTAATAATCTAACACCTTCTACTCTTGCTTAGTATATAAGTAACAAGGTTAAAAATACTTTTTAGCTGGAAACAAGATTTTTTGGACTTGATTAGATGAAGTTTTTGCAGTGTGCACAAAAACGGTTTAATTACTTATTAAATATTTCTTCTGCCTTCAGTGTTAATGCTGCGGCATGTTTATATCGTGTTTTTTCCCCCTCACCTTCTCAGCCCCACCCTTTTCTTTCGTATTACCAACACCTGCAGTATCCATGTTCTTTCTCCCATCTGCACTTCACTTGTAAACGGATGAGTGACAAGCATTGACGAGTGAGCTTGCGCATCTATGGGCTTGTAGGCGCATTGTTGCCACCTATTGGTCTTGACATGGAACAACAGTAAACTATAAGCAAGAAAAAAACTGTGATGGCTGCACAGAGGCCGATGGCCGTCCTGCTGCAGCGGCCGTTCTGGTATTCTCCAGAATGTCCAGACGGCCAGTCCGCCACTGCCTTGGTGGATTGCTTCTTGAACACATGGAACAATTGTTTTCTGTGAAAAACACTAATAAACATTTTATACTCTGAGTTTATGACAACCCAATAGAAATGTAAAAAAAATTAAGCTTGAAGTATTTCCAGTGCCAAAGCAATTGCCCAATTTAGATTTTAGGTAATTTAGAAAATGCCTCCATGACTGTCTTTGCCATCTAAATAAATAAAAGCAAGCAGACAAAGAAGACAGAAAGAAAATATGTGATGTACACAAAATAAATATTGTACAGTATTGTGGAAAATATGATTTAGGCTACACATAATTACATACATGGAATGCATGGTATATGATTAGATTGAATAAAGTAAATTGCATAAGTACATGAAGGCAAAATAATCCAGAAGAAAACATGAACAGGACGTTTTACCAGGTTGATGATAAAATACTGTAACTGACTGGTATCATCTAACTGTCACAAACTGTAGAGGAGTGGAGCCAGGAGAAAACTTGCAGGAAACCGGAATAATAATAATAATAATAATATGGATATTTATTGAAAACAAAAGCAACATAGGACAAAAACCAGGAAAAGCAAGGGAACAAGTAACATTATTGACGGACAATGGGAGTGACGAGACAAAGACCTTAAATGTACTGAAAACAGGGTGTGGTAATACAAAAAGATAACAGGATAACGAGGGGGAAGTACAAATATGGGCAAGACTAAACCAAATGAACATGAACCAAAAAGGGGGAAACAAGGACTGAACCATTTAGACTAGAAACATGGGAAAAACACTGGGAAGACAGGACAGACAAGACTAATAATCCTGACATTACCCTTCCCACTCCCGAAGGCGCGTCTCACGCCTAATAACATCCATAGGGGAGGGAGGGTGGGACCGCTTAAACAGAGACACAGGAGACACAGGATACAAGGGTGGTCTCCAGGGCGGATCTGGGGGGTTCAAGAGACCATGGTCGGGCAGACAGTCCAGTAGGCCATGGTGGATCTGGGGGATCAGGAGGCCATGGCAGAGTAAACAGTCCGGGAGGCCATGGCGGATCTGGGGGCTCAGGAGGCCGTGGCCAGGCAAATAGTCCAGGAGGCCATGGCGGATCTGGGGGCTTGGCAGACCATGGCCGGGCAAACAGTCTGGGAGGCCATGGCGAATCTGGGGGCTCAGGAGGCCATGGCGGCCATCTTGGCCAGGGATTCATGCTTGACGGCCATCTTGGCCAGGAACTCAAGAATGGAGGCCCTCTTGGCCGGGAGCACAGGAGCAACATCTCTAAGTTGGCTTGACTCAGGAAACACAGGGGCTGCTTGACTTGACTCAGGAGGTGCTGCCTGACTTGACTCAGGAGGTACAGCAGCTGTGACTTGACTTGACCTTGCTGGGACAGCAGCTGTGACGTGACTTGATCTTGCTGCGACAGCAGCGGTGACGTGACTTGACCTTGCTGGGACAGCAGTGGTGATATGACTTGACCTTGCTGGGACAGCAGTGGTGACGTGACTAGACTGAGCAGGAACAACAGCTTGCCCTTGCTGGAACTGCTGCGACTTGACTTGACTTAGGAGGTGCTGCTGTGTCTTGGCCAGACTTAGGGTGTGAAATTGTGTCTTGGCTTGACTCAGGTGCCTCTCTGGACGGTCATGATCGCTGCCTCACGTGCCTGGGCCGAGATCACGCTGAGGCTGCGATCACGGATGGTTCATGCGTTCATTGCAAACACGTTCATGGCTACGTTGAGATCCCGACTCTCATTCGCGAGACGGCGCCCCTCGTTGTCTTCCTGCGGTAGTTAATTGAGCCGTAAAGGCTTTACAGCTGCTGCGGCAAGGGGCTTGGGGGATCTCAGGGTGACTGTGCAGAATGTTCCGCCGGGCAGAAAAACCCACGGACTTCTGCTCCACCACATAGTCCCGTTGTGCTGCCCAAGCAGACTGCTTCCCCGCCACACAGGCTGAGCGTCTCCTTCGGTGCGCCCCAGAGAATAAAATGTTTATCACTGCATCAGAGTGTGAAAAGTCGGCTGATGAGGTGGAAGGCTCGTCCACGGTCGCTGCTCCTCCGGGCCGCCAAGGGGATCGGGCTGGAGGTTCCTCAGGTTCCCTCACCCAGTCCTTCGAGGTTGGATGATTGGTTCCTGGGGGCGGGGTCCGCGGCACCACTGCGCTACTCCTCCCCCCCCGTGCCTTTCTTTCCGGAGGTGCACAAGGAACTAACCAGGTCGTGGCGGGCCCCTTTCTCGTCCCACCCGCGCCCTGGCTCCTCGGCCCTCGCTACCCTCGATGGCAGGGCAGCCAAGGGTTACGTGACGATCCCCCAGGTTGAGCGCGTGGTCGTGGCCAGGCTGCCACCGCCCTGCATGCCATGGCCACCCTGCAGGTATATCAGGCCAAGGCACTAAAACAACTGCATGAGGGTAGTTCCGACCAAGCAGTAATGCAGAAGCTGTGTGCAGCGACTGACTTCGCCCTTCGGGTGAAGAAGGTCACGGTGCAGTCCCTTGGTCAGGTGATGTCCACACTTGTGGTCCAGGAGCGACATCTCTGGCTGACCCTGGCCCAAATGGCAGACGCCGACAAAGCACGCTTTCTCAACGCTCCCATCTCCCAGGGCAGCCTCTTCGGCGATACTGTGATAAACACATCTTGCCCTGGCGTGAGACACCCAGGAAGTCCCCGGGTGCCCAACCTCCGCCTGCCCGTTGACGAGGGCGCCCCCCTGCGGCCCCAAAACAATCTTCTCCGGCTGAGGCCCATGACGATGTTCTTGCATTCAGACGTCGAGCCGGCCGTAGGAGAGTGGCGCTGCCCGCTGCCCAGGGACCAGTTAAGAACACCTGCAGGTCTGTGAAGCATCCCTGACACAGGCAACCAGGAGATGGAGGAAGCTGCTCTTCGGGGGACGTCTCGGCTATGCGATTCAGTTTTCCAGGCGCCCACCCAAGTTCAGGGGCATCCTCTTCACTTATGTCCGCTCGGACGAGGATGCCTCTGTCCTGCGTGCGGAGATTGCAGTCTTGCTGGCAAAGACGCAATCGAGCCTGTCCCTCCAGCTGAGATGAAGTCAGGGTTTTACAGTCCCTACTTCATCATGCCCAAGAAGAGCGGTAGGTTACGGACCTTCAAGCCCTGAATCGGTCCCTTCTCAGGCTGCTGTTCAAGATGCTCGACCTGAAGGATGCCTACTTTCACGTCTTGATATTGCCTCGACACATACCCTTTCTACGGTTTGCCTTTGAGGGTTGAGCGTATCAGTACAAGGTGCTCCCATTTGGCCTGTCTCTGTCCCCCCGCGTCTTCACCAAAGTTGCGGAAGGCGCCCTGACTCCCCTTTGGCAGAAGGGCATTCGAATCCTCAACTATCTTGATGACTGGCTCATTATAGCCCACTCGCGAGATCTGTTGTACGAACACAGAGACCTGGACGTTCTAAGAATGCTCTGGGAACATTACATTTTTAGCAGAGAAATCCATACAGGTGCTAGTCATATAAATAGAATATTTTCAAAAAGTTGATTTATTTCACTAATTCCATTTAAGAAGTGAAAGTTATATAATGTATATATTCATTCCACACAGACTGATATATTTCAAGTGATTGTTTCTTTTAATTTTGATGATTATAACTGATAACTAATGAAAACCCCAATTCAGTATGATGTTAGGGTTGGGGAGGACACTTAATCAAACGACCAATCAAAATTCAACCTTGCCTATCAGACTCTCCTTATCTAAAATATCGCTATTTTAGCCTATTGTTCACGCTAGGAAACAATGCACTTCTCAAATGTGATTTCTAAATAGTACATTTTATCATTAAAATCCAATTTAACTTTAATGGTGATCTGAGGGGGCGGGATAGTGCAGAAATTAAAAGGAAATAAATCAAGTTTAGAAGAGAAACAGTTTAGTTTTGGTGATCACAAACAATGTAAATGTCCTGATTGCTTGTTTTTCTTTTTATGAAAAACACATTTAATTATAGCCTCTTAAGGCATAGTTCAGCCTTATATAATGTGACTTTCTGGAAACCGCTGTTATTGCAGAAAATCGTCTGTCATTACCTGTCAGCGATCATCTGCTTCCTAATTCCTACTAATTCATTCTTCTCATTTTCTTAAAGGCTCGTAACTACACAAGTACGCGACACACTGTTTTGATAGTTCTGGGCAGCCCCAGGCTCAGAAACCTGTTGACACAGTAATCTTTCAAGACTTACTGTTGTGTGAAACCATGAAGAGAGTTGACAGTACAAACTGGATTTCTCACATTCTGGCCATTTACTGTTGGTGACTATGAGAGCAAGTCAGGATTATGAAATGTCTCATAAACAAGGCAACAACATCTGGTTTTGGGTCTTTATAGTAAATACTTTTCTTTTAAAATTTCAGTGGTCATAGACATTTGTTCATTGAGCATGTTTACATGCACATTCTTAGGCCAGATATGCTTAATAAGCCGAAAAAGTGGTAACCTGTTTTCTTTTATTGGAGTAAGGTCATAAATGGCATAGGCATAAACCAACACATTTAGTTTTTTGCCTCTTACCTCAATTTTGTGTGCCATGTAAATGCAATAACCTGCTTTTTGTGGGTTTATCGAAGTGTGCATGTCTAACGTGACAGGAACACATCATCAGTGCACATTTAACCCCATCTACACAGAGCAAATGCATTGATATAAATAAAGAAGGAAATATATTACAAAAGAAGACTCTTTCATGACTCAGAAAATGATAAAAGTGTTCTTACCTTGTGCAACAGAAGTAGAAGTCAAAACACTGCATTTATAACTGCATGAGAGGATAATATGATCTGTAAGATTCAAGCTGGTGTTGCAAGTTTCAGCTCCGGAAACTCGACAGCCAGATTACTGTGAATACAGGAAACAAACAAGAGAGTTGGGAATTGCTTGTCTTCTCTGCCTGCTCCTCTGTATGTGTGTTTATTGACTAACATTTAATATTCAATGTTCACAAACAATTGTTTTTTTTTTTGTCAAAAGATAAAGTCTCAGTATTACTTTTTCAAATAGTCTTTTTCTTTCATACTTTCCAACATTTATCTCTTGCATTTAGTCTGTTTTAACATTCAAAAATCCCTTATTTACATTCTTTTATGCAACAACAGTTAAATCTACTGACAGTTTACTCAAATAATGCATATAAATGCAAAATTTAACTGTTTCAGTTTAAAACATTTGTGACACTTGTTTTAATTTCAGTTCGTCATATACAGCATTAACCGCTATACGGCCCGCCATTACTCGTCTCTCTGCACGAGCTGATCACGTGATCGGTAAACGTGCCAAGCGCAAGTCCAGAGTGAGCCGTAAAGCGATGGTTCGGAGTAGATTTAACTAGATTGCTATGCACTCCAAAGCCCATCTAAATACCCTATCCGAAGTTTTTTTTACCTTAGTCGAACATTGACGGAGATATTCGAGCTTGTCGAATGGCACTCCACGTATGACTCACGAGTCCCAGATCTACACATTACAAAAAAGCAGAAAGCATTAGTGTGGTACACCTGACCAAACATTGTATATGTTATAAGAGAGGCCTTGGTGGTAACTGATTACGAATCACATCATATTAAATTACTGCAGTATTATAGCAACTCTTAATTTATAACCATTGTGACAGTTTCCTTCAAAACTATGCTGTTACTGTAATCACACCTAGGCTTCCATGTTGAAGTACATCACCAGGGCACTTAAAGATGGCTGTAATTACCATATAGCACGAGTTTTCAAAACTGTCCTGGAGCCTCCCCTGCCCTGCACATTTTATATGGCTCCCTTATTAGGCAAACCTAATACAGGTCTTGCACTCTCTACTAATGAGCTGATGAGTTAATTCAGGTGTATTAGATGAGAGAGGCATGAAAAATGTGCAGGGCAGGAGAGGCTCCAGGACAGGTTTGAAAACCCCTACCATTTAGTTTAAAATAAGCACATTGAACTCCTACTTTGACTTGTAGAACTGAATCAGCTTGATGATGTAGTCCATTTTCCATCTACAGACAGTGTCTGGAGAACAGATAAATACATTATTACTGCTCCAATAAAGTGCTTCATTTCATTGACAGTGTCAGTCAGAGGAATAATCAGGATTACAGTGAATACGCTGCTGTTAATTACCTCACTGCGTGACGAGCCACAGCAAAAAAATAAATAATAATAATTTGAATTTTATAATATATTTGGCATTAAGTTAATTTTAGACAGTGCAGGGTCAGGCTTTACATAAATAAGTACTGAATATTTCAGAGACAAAAGTGTGGAATGAAAGCAGAATATACAGCTGTACTCAGTTGTTTAACTACAAACTTTTAGTTCTTGTAAAACTCTTATTAAGGCTTAATTTTAGTACATAAACTCTTATTTCCCCCTTCCATGCTTATTTGAACACCCTGAAAACAAAACTCAATTAATTTGGTATGAATAGACTATAAGCTGAAATGCAGAAAAAACACAACGCCTGACTTTCTGGAGTGTTTTGTATATATATTTTTTTCTTTGGTAGGTTCATTAACTGTGCGCTCTGGACTAGTGTTGTGTGTTTTTGTTGAGCACCTGGCCTGTTAGTTTGATTGGACTCTTGTTTTTGTTTGGTGTCACCACATTCATGTTTGTGTCTAGTGTCCTGACCCCACCCAGCTTGTTGATTATTCATTCATTTACCCCACTTGCCCTTCTTCGTTACTCTCATTGTTTGTCTCCCTGTTAATTTCCCCCTGTGTTCTTTGTCCTTTTGTGAGAACAGTTTTTGCATGTGCCTGCATCATCAGTGTTCACTGACTTGTCCTGTCTTTTCCTGGCCAAATCATGCTGCCAGATTGTGTTTTCCTCTATGATAGTGGTTTTCAATCCTGGACCTGGAGACTGATTATGAATGATGATGAAATTTTATTGGATTGAGTTAGAAATCATCAGCATGCGCCATCTAGAGTTTCATGACAGAACTTTGTGTTTAACACACTTGACTCAAGTCATCAGTTCATTGGGAGAGAGCTCCATGAACTGAACAGTCAGATAAGAGACCTCTTACCTCCCCTTGTCCCTCCCCCACTTCTGACTGCAGACTTCCAAATCCATTTTAGAAATCAGCTTTAAAGTATCCAGACATGTTGAAGGTCAAATATTCAGCATTATGAGATTCTTCTGATTTTCATGATGATGAGAACAGAAGCTCATCTGGACAGATTGTGTTTGTGATGAATCTCAGCTGCTGTCCGTGGTGTTGAGCACACATCGAGAGCTTGGTTTTAAGCAATTGCAATATTGTTTGACAGCAAACATATGGGCATTGCTGAATCAAAAGCTTGAGATAGCAGATTAGCTTATGCTTTTTGCTTTTAAATCATTTGAGTGACTATCATGAAGTAGTCTTTCTTTGGTTTACTGACTGATTCAAAATCTGCACATAGAAATGAATTTTAGGTGTAATCAGTCCAACGCCTGATCACTATCTCAACATGTAAAAACAGTTAATACCTAATCACTGCACAGCACTGATCTCATTGCTTTATAACACCACATGCAGCACGCAGTGTTACGGAGACAGATCTAACACAGAAAATCAAGGATCGAGAGCCCAATTAAAGCAAACACTGATGGTGGCATCATTTTAACCAATAAAACATCAACATCTGATCCTCTGTAATTCTCAATAACAACAGGTGTTCATCACTAACTTTAACTCTTTGAGGACTTGGGATATGACTTGAGACTCACTTGTGACTTGAAAGGAATGAATTGGTTCCACCTCTGGCGAAATCAGCTGTCTGAGTTCATTGGTGGAATAAACATATGGCAGAACTTTTACTTTCTGACCCCTGAATAACCCACCTCTGTGAATTAAAGCTGTAAACCCCAGTTAAATGACATAATAAAATAAATTTGATGAATTCCAAAATTCCTGCTTAAACACTATAGCCTATAAATATGAATATTAAGCAATTTACACGAAAACTTGTTTAAAAGTGACTCAAACAGCAGGCCTATGTCATATTATATGTACATTTTCTGAAAGGAAATAATTGGAAATTAAGGGAAATCACTTTATGGATTTTATTATGCAAAACAAGACAACAAATGCATTGAACATATATTCTGCGAAAACACAAATGTCTTATTAAAACCTCATCTTTGGCTCCAACTAAAGGTAAATATGTGTTAATGCTTGTTAATGTTTTTGGTTTTGCTGAAATAGTACTATAGCTGATAGAGTATGTGCCTGTTTCTTATTCTTCTGTTCTGTTTTGAGGAATTATAAATCACTCTGATGATTTACTTGAGTTTGAAATGAAAGAGTCTATCTCGAAAAATGAAACTTGCTTTGACTCAGTGTTCATGAAGATGTTTTTGTTGTTGTTGTTGTTGTTGAAAGTGAAAGATGAAGCAAAACAAGCAGATAAACCCAATTCTCAGCATTTCAAAAAAAAAAAAAAAAAGTGCTTCATTTCATGTTACTTCTTCACATAGCTTACAGCAGGGCTGCCCATTTCTGTTCCTGGATCTACCATCCTAAGTTCAGCTCCAACCCTTATCAAACACACCCGAACCAGCTAATTAATCTCTTAGATAGCACTTGATCATTAAAGACAGCTGCGTTGGAGCAGGGCTGGAACAAAAGTCTGCAGGTAGGTAGGTAGTCTACAGGAATGGGCAGCCCTGGCTTACAGGATTGTATTTCATCACTGTACATGAAAAGGTAAGTATAACACATTTGCAATATTCTTTGCCAATAATATTCATGACCGACTTACAGTATTCAAGACATTCACACATTCACTTCAGTTGCTTACATATTGGTTTCTGTTTCTTTTGGGCTAGCTCCATCTCCCTTTTCTTCCATTTCACCATGTCTCCCTCAGAAACCAACACTAAACAACAAAAATAACAGGAAACAAGACAACATCAATGCTACATACTTTGTGCACAATGTGCTTGTAAATAGAATCTAAAATTCTCCCATTTACAACTATTGTTACCTGCTTCTTATGTGCTTTGTTTACCTGGTGCCTCTCTGATGACAGATGAGATCTCTTCTTGAGCAAGAATCAATATCTTCTCTGCTTTGTCTAGTCTTTGCAGGAGCTGCATCTCTGCAAAGACAGTTTAATGTACTTATACTGACCAATTTGTGTGTGATCAACTTCACTCCAGAAAATATAAAATGTATAAATAGTGAACCACCAGCACAGAATTTTGACAGGATATGCAGCAGTGGACAAACCTAGGTCAGTTGATTGCCTCCGTCCATAATGCAAAAGGGCATCCGTCAACAGGTCAAGGCGGTGAGATGGAGTCATCTCCTTTGTGACTCTGGCAAATCTTCGGAGGAAAGACCACACCCTTCCCATTCCTTCCCCATCTGTGAGCCCAAACCCATCGAGCCGCCTGGTGATTGATCTGTGATTAAAGCAAAGTGGTAGAATATCACAGACACTGACATTGAGCATGACCCAAGTGCAGTGAAAACTGCTTATAGTGATCATGGTTACAGTGATCCACCACTTATTATTCCTATAGAAATGCTGTGTAAACAAGTTTATAGTTTAAAGTAGTCAATAAGTGTCACGTACTTGTAGAGATGAGACTGCAAACAGAGGTAAGTAAAACGTAATGGTTGTTTATTAAACAGATTGTGTTTGAAGACAGGAAACAATGGCAATGATGGCAGGTAAGGCTTATCTGACGGTCCTTTAGCAATCGTGGTAATAGTGTCCTTAGTAATTTCAATCGAGGGGAAGAATATCCAGGAGATGGGTCTGAAGTCCGTGGTTGACATCGGGATGTGAACGGTAGACCAGACAAAGAGTCTCTGAAGGTTTGGGCTATATAAAGGGTGTGGTGATGGAGATCAGGTGTTAGAATTCGGGTGATGATGATCTGGTGGGTGGAGCTTCTGTGACAGGTGAAGGTGGCTGCTGTGAATGCCTGACATTACCCCCTCCTCCAGGGGCGGCTCCCGACACCCTAACACGACGTCGAGGACGACATTGAATCCAAGATCTCATGAACCGTGTAGATGGAAGGTTGGTCTAAGATCTCGCAAGGAGGAGGTTCAGCTTCAGCTCTCATGGGATCTGTGGCAGAGGGAGAGAAAGGTTTAAGCAGGGAGACATGGAATGTGGGATGAATTCTGTACCTTGGGAGGGAGCTGAAGCTGAAAGGTAACGTCGTTGATCTGCCTCAGGATTTTAAATGGACCAATATAGCGGGGACTCAGCTTACGGCAGGGTAGTCGCAGACAGATGTCCTTAGTGGATAACCAGACCTTGTCTCCTGGTTGAAATGGAGGTGCCATTCGACGTCTGGCGTCTGCGAATCCCTTGTGTCGTCGTATTGCCCGTTGTAGATGTTGTTGAGCTGAGTCCCACACTCTCTCGCTTTCGCGGAACCAGTGGTCTACCGCGGGGACATTGGAGGGTTCCTCCGTCCAGGGAGTACGCACTGAAATACAAAAATACAAAAATTCAGCAACTTAATAAAATTATTACAAAAAAAGGTCTTCTACTTCAAAATAAAATCTGTTACTTCCATTCCCTGGTTGTCTCTCCTTCCTCCCTTACAGAGGCAACCTTCTGGGGGCCATGTCCCTGTAGATGTTTATTACTTGATTGTTTGAATTAAACTTACCAAAATAATTGAGAAAAATTGTATTTGTGGTTGTATGGAATATTATTTTATAAAGGTTTAGAGGAAATAAAAAAAAAGTTAAATTACTCATAAATAAAAAGTTAATTTATAAATATTGTTATTTTTAATGTTTAATGTTAACTTATTTCTACTCAGTTTTATTGATTAATGTACCAGATGCAGTTACTCAGATTTACTACATTTTTAATGGTGCGTTCACACCGGACGCGACTTGCGCGGAAAAAACGCGCTATTCGCGCGTAGTTGAACGCTTGAACATTTGAGTTTACTCGCGCCATTCGCGCGGTAAAATTCGCGTCATTCGCGCGTGACATTTTCTTCACAACAGACGCGAATTCGCGTCAAGGGAGGGGCTTCTGCCACTCGTCAGCGGGAAAGTAGTTGTAAAATAGGTGAATGAGCTCAATTTGCCAGCTTTAGCTTGCTTGTAGTCTCAATATGTATTTATATGTAGGTCAAATTGAGTAAAGAGCGATTTTTAAAACTAACCAGATTGTCCGACCTCTTCACTCACTTTCTTCCTAGCAAGATCCCTTTTATTCCTGTTTCTACAAAAGTCCAAAGATGTATCGTACAGCTCCGAGTAACCACAGACAGCAACGGTGATTTTGTCCGCCATTGTTGTTTCGGATTTCTGCCTCCGTCACTACTAGAGCAAGCTCCTGATTGGTTAACGCGGTGCGGATTTTCGCCAAAGTTCAGATTTTTGAACTCGCGCGTTTCGCGCGGCAATCGCTTGAAACGCTCAATGCGCTTCGCGCCGCCTCATTCGCGCGTTTCGTTTCAGAACTCCTGACCTGATATTTAGATATACTATTCTTCAATAAATATATTTGTTTGACAGGGAAGCTGTGCGCAAACAGGAATATATATTATTTTTCAAAAAAAAAAAAAAGAAAAAAGGGCACTTTCTCTCCAGGAATAAAAAGGGCAGGTGCTCAAGCCCCCTTTGATGTCTATGTGTGCACGTGCCTGCCTGACAATAAGTTTATAGTAATCAAGTAGTCTGCTTACCGTGTTCATATTGTGTGTGTGTTTGGTGTGTGTGTATACGCTTGCTCCGTGCAGTTGCATGTCATGTGAGGTTTTCCTTTAGTCACACTGTTGTGGTCTACTGAGTTATTTTGCCCTTCCGTTCCTGCTCTGCTGGCTTTTTTGGGACTTTTATGGTGCATAATTATCATCCCCACTCTCTCACAACAGCAGGTAGGCCTACTGTATGTTAGGTGAGTAGAGTAGCTTTTACCCTGACCATTCAGACAGGGCTTGGAGCAGAAGAGGGCCTTGGTGCAACTTGAATTATTTTATCTTTAAATCAGTAAAAATAGCGAAGGTGTTCATTTTATCACTTTATATTTATGTAATAATTATACAAATGTAATCTGCATAAAAAAATAAAGAAAAAGAAAACAAGGTTGTAACAATCATCTGCTTATAGTTATTATTTTGACCCACACAGATTTGAGATAAGAGGTTTCCACTTTATTGTCCTAAACGGTGCAACTTTTCAGCATATCTCCTTAATTTCAGCTGTGCAGTTGACAGACAGGAAAATGGAGGCCAAACAAGGAGAGAATGATGTGTGACACAGGTCCTGATGTCTCTATAAAGTCAATGAATTACCTGGCAGGGCAATTTGTGTCCATAAACATGAAATGCTGGTATGGCCAAAGAGATGCTGATTTCTGATTGAACACAGTATGGCACAATTTTGAGTTAATGTGTCTTTTCTCCAAACAATAATTTAGTTTTACACAGAAAAAAGTACTTACGTGCAAATGTGAGACAACAACACAGGCAATGTCATTGACTACTCGCAGGTGTATGTTCTTGTCCTCACATCTTCGAAGTAGCTCATCAATGACGTACAGGGTAACACAAACTGCGAGACAGGTACAGGTAATACCAACCATATTTTGATCTATGCTCCCCAATGTCAGCATCAGGGCAGCCTGTCACAGGTCTATGAGGAAAATGGAGAAGCCACACAGCCTGAGAGTAACGTTAGGGATGGGTTGGGTGTTCTGTTCAAGTTCTCAATATGTTCCAGTTCAGCGACAGTATTTACCAAGCCTCTCATAAAGACTAATCAGTGATCACGACTGGGTCCCCTTTACTATCTAATCACCATGGTGAGAAAGGCAAGAGCTGTCATATTCTGAGATGCTTGGTCAATGCATGCACAGTTGTTCCAAGTTCAGTGTTGTTTTTTATGTACTTGTTATAGAGCTAGGATAGTGAGGTCACTGGGGTATAGTTTACTGACTGTAAATCCTTGATCTTGAGTGCCAGCCATCGTTCATTAATATTCATAATCAGGCCTACCAAGATTTTTTTTTAACTATTACAGTAATAACAAATTCTGTTATTGTATTAATGTCATTGCCAATCTTGCCCCAGCGACCTTAACTAGACTGCTACTCAAATCAGTGGCATTGTTTTGGACCACTAATTAAGAGTGATAAATTAAAGCTTAACCACATTTTCAAATCAGTGTCAATGTTTGTAAAACAATATATACTTTTTGTACAGATTACTTTTCGGGATTCTGACCCTGTCATGCTCATATCAAACCAGTGCTCATGTGTAGCTGGCACTGCAGTGTGTAACCACACAGTTGCTTTGCTCTTCCAAACTGCACACTATTCTGAGCTGAATGTGCAGGTTGTGCCCCCGGTCCACACCTGCACTGAGACAGAGCAGCAATGGCACAAGCCCAGATCAGCGGTAAGTGTTGAGATGCAATTTCTTAGGCCTAATATTTATTTTATTTGTGATGTACTTAATTATAAACAATGAGACAACCGTTTTGGAAGCATGATCTGTTTATGTACAACTTGTGAAGGATCAGATGGAGAGCGATGTATTATTGAATGCAGTTTTTTTTTTTTTTCTTTTACACGGACAGTTGCATAGTAATCTCACATACCTTGCCTGACTGGTTAGTTTTTTTTCCCCTTTTAATTTTCTTGTCTCTCATGGTTGAGATTCTGTGCATGTTGTTTGTCTTTTCTCAGTCAGGGAGTGAAACCTGGGCCTATAAACAACATGGTCATCACCAGACCAAGACTTAACCGGCTTATGGAAGGAGGAATTAGGTGATGTAGTGAGCTGTGATTACTGTAAAAAAAAAAAAAAGAAGGGAATTCTGAAAATTCTGTCAGTAATTACTCACCATCATGTTGTTCCAACCCCGTGAGACTTTCATTCATCTTCGGAACACAAATTAAGATATTGTTGATTAAATCTGAGAGCTGGATCACTCCTCCGTAGGCTTCTAAGGGATTGAAACTTGCCAGCCCAGAAAAGTTCCTGTTAATATAGTCCAAGTGACTCCAGTGGCTCAACCTAAAGTTTATCAGAAACACACAACATAACACACGACATAAGACAATGCAGCCAGAATGAGTAGTGGGAAATGAGAGTTCTTATAGACCAGATAATTGTGAGCAGGTGTGAGTGTAATCAGTGCTAATGACAAGACAGGAGTGTACAATTAGGTTAAGTGCAGTGGAGGGAAGGGAAAACAGCGACCTCAGGTGGCTGAGGGAAACCCCACAGCCCAGATCATGACACAATTACAGTCTTTTCTAAGTACTTCTGAAGATTTTTTCAGTCAGATTTTAAGTCCATTCATAGCACTGAGTCTGCTTTGCAGAGTTCTGACTCTGATGCTTTTACACAACTTTCTATGCAATCATGTAAATAAAAATATTTTGATATTTTAATCAAAGATTTAATGAACATGTTCAAATTATCTAAATATCTTTCATTCCTATTTTTCATAAATAGTAATTTAGTAAAATGCATTCTCCAGTTGACTAAGTTTGAGTATAAATAAAGATGTACACATTTGCCTTTATGTATAAAGAATCTTGAAGAATTAATGTAACTTATATAATCACTATCTATATTTTTAAATAATAAATATTTACTGTTTAACACAGGTACATCAAGTAATTTATTAATGCACTCAAATATTCTTTTCCAAATTTAGGACTAGATATTTACTATTTATTATTATCATTTCAATATCATTGTAATTTTTCTTTGGATCAGGGAACAAGGAGATGAGGAAACGTAGGAGTGAACTTAAAACAAAACAGTCTTTAACAGACAGACTGAAACACAACTCAGGAGTACAACAGGAAGACATTCACTCAGATGACGTAAGTCATCGGAGGAGAAAACCAGGAACAGAACACTCTTGAATACTCAACTAAACGAAGAAAAGACAAGACACACCTGAAATCAATGGAAACGGGAACTGGAAAACCAAATATTGGCATTAGAGAACACCAGGAAAAACAAGGACAAGGAGCACATGGGAACAAAAACAAACACAAGGGGTGCTTTTCATTTCTTATTTTTGCATCCTTGTTTCCTTTCCTTACTTCCTTTCCTCTCGTCTTAGCTCCACCCCCTTGGGATACGATGGAAGGATTTAAGGAAAGGAAATGAGGACAGAGGAATCAAAGGCTGAACATTGGAATATTCTTGACCACTCAAGCGTCACTTCAAAGCGTCATCAGCTGCGCTAAAGGGATCTGCCCATATGCTGTTAAAGTTCGTTATTTAAGGCATTCATAATAATTATTAACAAAGCAAGATGCCCTGTTGAAATATATGACATTATTTACACTGCAAAGGTAAAATATAAATGTTAATTATTATGACATATCTGAAGGGGGAGGAGTGCGTCACGTTTAGTTGATAAAACACTTCCGCATAGGAAACACCTGTGTATCCTCGCTCAAGACTCCTCAGGAAGCCTCCTCACTCCTCGATCCTTGCCTCCTCACGGTCCAATTAAAGAATTGAGATGTCCTACAAGATGGCTGAGCTCGATCGGTTTCCGGGTCATAGGATGGAGGAGCGAGGAAATGAGGAGGGATATTGAAAAGCACCCAAAGACAGTCCATAGGTGTGACAATCATTACAACAAAGAAGAAAAGAAATTCAGCAGAAAGATGAATGTTGAGTTCTAAATGAATATCTTTTGCTTTAGGTGTGTGTGAATACAAATGTAAAGTGAGACTGTCATCTTTAATCTGTGATGCTCTTGATGCTTCTGCCTCATTTCTTTAATTGTTGTCATTGTTAATGCTAACGGACACTTGAGTTTTGTGTGAATGTGTCTTTCCCTGATCTCTGTGATCTTGAGTGCTATAATAGTTCTGTTGATTGTTTTAGAGATGCTGAAATGCGATTGAACTAGAACTGATCACATCCCTTGAGTACTGTGTTTAAGCTCGTGATCTGAGAGATTTGTCTCCAGAACGGCCTCCTGACGTAAGAATACTTAGAATTGTGTCAATAGTAATTCAGATAGTTGGCAAACCCCAGAAGCTCTTAACTCAACTTTTTTACATAAAGGACCAGGAATAAATTGAGGAGTAGACTGGCAGAAACCGTCCTTCTGGCAAATAAAAATTATTAAGGACATCCTTCATCCCAAATTCTTAACTCTGCAAGTAGCTGACAAAATTCATGCAAAGATTGGCATGAACCTTTTTTCTTTACATGACTGTATATAGTCTGTATATAGACCCTCTTCACATTTATGGGGCTCTCATAAATTGAAGTAGCCATAGTTTTTTAAACTTCTGTAGTGGTAAATAGAAACTGTGACAAATATATTGTTTTTGATAAAAATAGATAAAATAGATAAAAATATTAATAGATTTACGATGTTAATAACTTTAGAAATGCATCATCATATGGGTACGAAATTCTATTCTACATACAACATTTCTATGATGTGTTTGTGATTCTAGAGAGCAGTGCAACAATGGACTTTTATTTTGGTCTATTGGTGTGACGTCATAAAGATGCGCGGAGCTCTGTTGTGATTCGCCTGGAGAAAGGTTTGTGGTTTTAAAGTTTTTAAATCAATGCAAACTTTAACGTTAGTTAAATAATTTACAAGCTATGTAAAAAATGTTTTGTTAAATATAACATTCTAATGCTTTATTTAGTGTTACTTAAAGTTAGCCTTAGTATAACCTTAGTGTATTGCATGAATTAATCGTGTGATGATAAGAAGTGATGAGAAAGACTCATGATTTGAATCAAATCATTTGTGAAATGATTCAGTGATTCGATTCAGCGGCACGCGGACTACAAACGACAACAACAAACACAAACGAGTGAATCACAACCGAGAATGATTTCATGAAAGTGTAATATCCCAGATAGCACGTCTATGCGACGTCGTCTTTTTCATCTGGCAGATGTCTGGCAGAGGGCGTTTGCTCATCTGGCAGACGTCGCCGAGACGTCCGTGCCAGATGTCAGAACGACGCTCAGCCTACTTATTTAAGATGTACGTGAATTAAAATGTCCCTAATCCGCTCTTTAGACGATGTTAATCAGATGTTTATACATCTGCCAAATGTCTGATTCATGTCGGATAGCCGTCGTTTTATTAAAACACCCCCTCCCATTATTTGAATTAAATACCCTCCACCACGTCTATAATCCTCCCGAATGCATGTTACAATGACCAAATATGATGATAATAAATAAACCACACTCTCAACTAATAATAAAACACACATTCGTTGATTTTATTAAACAAAATACATTTAATAAGCAAAGCAAATGTAGCGGCGTGTTAGTTTGAAATGGGCATAAATTTGAAAATTTACACCAAGGAGAGAGTTGCCTCACCTCCAAGATACCCGACTACGCCACCCCGGAGGCCAGTTTACCAGGGAAAAATCGCATGATAAGATTAACTTAAAGCACACAGATCCAGTTGCGGCTGAGATAAGACCAGAGACAGATGGAATACAAAATGACAATTTTTATTTGGGCACCATTAATACATGTATAAATATATGTAGTAAAATACACACAAACACTTCAACCTCCACTCCAGAGCTGGGGACTACTCACTCATTATCTGAAAATGACACAACAAACACTCGTGCACTCACACTTCAGACCACAATTGTGGAACACTGCAAATCGGAAGAGACCACCACCAAGCAAAGAGAGAGAGACTCGTCCACACAGACACGAGTCCTAATCACCCCGACAACTGGAGAGGAAGCAGAATTACACAGTTAGACACAATCACATATATACACACACACACACACACACACTCATTCTTATAAAGCTGAGTACTCAATGAATTAAAAGCAATTACACACATATATGGTTGCCATCCACTAATGAGCCAGTTCACTGAAACTGGTGGATGCAAAAAAAAAAAAAAAAATACAAATTCACAAGTCTAAATCAAACAAAAGAAAATGTTCAGTTAACCAGTTCACAGGAACTTGGTTGACAAGAAAATAATAAATTCAAAAAAAAAAAAACAATCCACAACAAAAAAATAAATGTTTTAAAGCAATGAGTTCACATACACAAAGCAAGAAAGCAAAGAAAACAAGCAAAAAAATAAATAAATACAAATTATAGAGCGTTACACCACTCAAAAAGGAACCAGATCAAAATAATGACTGCTGGATGGTTAAACCCAGGCATGTGATTGGCTAAGGACAAAAAAGCAGGAAAATATACTAAGACAGGAAAATATACCCCCCCCCCCTTCAAAATCGATCATCTAATCAAGGGGTCTTCAACTAAAACAGCTCGAGGTCCAGTAATGAACCCTGCGCACCAGCCGAGGTCCGGACAATTATATATAAAAACTTTTTTTTTTTTTTTTTGCGAGACCAGGGTATCTGCAGCATATTTTATCTTAAATTCTACACATTTAAATACTTTTTAAAGACCTGAACAAAATGTAATTAATAAATAAATTATTAAAATGACTGTAAAAAGCATGATTTACAATTGAGATGCAGATTTCACAAAACAAAAAAGATTTCTTAAATTATAAAATTCACATTTCAGCCTTCAAGAGTCCTTCAATTCTTATATTAATTTAAACAATTATTGTCAATCAAGTATCATATTAATTAACATATATTTTATTTCCTTAATTGTTTAAATTTGTATAACACATGATCTAGTCGATCCATCAGATAACATTTACAACTGTACGTGTTTGGTGCTTAAAACCATGGACTGATTTGTTTACATTGGTCTTTTTGACAACAGCAGACGTACGAGCTGATTAAAAATGTCAGATCATTGTCTTCCAGCAGGAGGCGCTATCAGAATGATACACAAAGCAGCGCCGCAGATGACTTTGAAACGCGCAGCGCTCATATTTATTCAATGGATAACCTTATAAAGTTCCATCGCAATTCTTGCCTTTTAGTCCCTACATTTAAGACCACCTCAAATAATTAAGTCTTTCTTAACCCCTAATAACACTACAGTCATCAATAAAAATGAAGAGCTTTATTTTAAGAACCGACTTTCAAAAACCCTTAGCCTACACAAAATACGTTTATTTTCATTTTGCAGAAGAGAAATATTAGGGAAGTAAATTAATATCAGCATATGAAGTATATATTCGTCTATCATTGTCTCAGAGAATGTGCACATTAGATGCTGAAAGCGCTGTTTTTACTTTCACTTTAATATATGCAGTTTTCACGTTGCTTGTGTGATATCCATTGGCTCACCGTCGTGGTTTAAAATATAAATATGTATGAAAATACAGTATAAAAATTATATTTACAATATTTTGCGACGTAACCCCAAAATAATGCATTTTCCATCTACGTTTTTCACTCACTGAAAGCTACATCTGTCTGCCGATCTCTACTTTTCTCACTGCACAGATTGCACCCAAACGCTGACCCTAGTGTGCTTGATATAAATGTATTTATTAGAAATAGCGTTTGGCATTTTTTTTATTATGTCAAAAGCTTTCACGGTCCGCATGGACGCATCTTGCGGTCCGGAATACTTCGCCATCCGCCATTTGCGAACGGTCGCAAATACGTGACAGGTCACATTTTCAGGTCGAAAAATCCGGAATTCCGGATTAATCCGGAAAAATCACATCCCTGTAAACCATTTGATGCCTCAAAGCGAGAGTTACGTTAGGCCATCGTATCGAATCTGCGGCACGCCAGACTACCAGACAGCTGATGTTACAAGTGTCCAGCTTTAAACAGAAATCAACACGTATAACACAGCAGCACGTGAATGCAGTTCGCGGGAAGGTTGCGCATCCACCTCTTGCAGTCAAGTCAGCAAAGCCCCGCGAGAAGGAAGTCTGGAACGTGACCATGCAGCACAATATTGAACAATAAGTAGTATAGCAGTTAGCATATACGAAGACATCCACAAAAACCCCGACAAGAAACCCACTGCAATGTTTCTCCCTCCGTCTGTAACTAGAAAAATAAATACAAATTTAAAATGGTCAATCCAAACCGTGAGCACAACAAACAATACATTAGTACAACCTACCGGTTTAAACTGCTTGTGATACACACAGGGCATTTAAACTCCAGGACGTAAAAGCAATCGGGCACCACATGCGTTGTACCGCAGGCTTCCTCAGTCCACACTAGAAAGATACGCGAGTCAAAACATAAAACCCAATTCAATTCCAACATTCAGGGACACAGCCGCGACCGCAGCTCCTTACCAGACAAAACACTCCCGCGACACACCGGAAATGGATGACGTCACCCGTGACTATTGCTGCCTTCATGTGATATGGAAAAGATGATGCTTTCCACTTGTGAAGTGGAAATTACCAGTGTGTCGTATTCAGGTGCTTTTGTTGTCGTAGTGAAGAGAAACATGGCGAACTCGGAATTTGTCCTCACATGCTACTTAGGTAAAAGTTTTAAAACGGTTATAAACTCCCTAATGCATCTGCTACAGAATGCATCAAAATGCAAACGGTAGGCTGTATCTTATTGATCATGAATAGTAGAGTTGTTTTAAAGACAATACTAACTAATGGTTCTTTTAGCTAGCCTATATACGTTTTTATATAAGCCTGTATATAGTATATATATAGCCTATATACGTTTTTTTTTTTTTTTTGTTTTGTTTTTTACATCATGCAATGTTTACCATTCATTATAGTTTCGTTGCTGTCCGCCATGTGGAAAGGTCAAAGTTTATCCCATCTCGGCAACTCGGGTATCATAAAAATTTTCGAGCTTTCCAGTGGAAATTACAACGTGAGTGGGTGTTCATGTGCAATTTTGATGTCGGATTTTGGTATTTACCATAATTACGATAGCACATGAAGGCAGCATAAGAGACGCACCTTCCTACCACACCTAATCTTTATAGGCCACGTAAAATAAGGCACGCCCAAAGAGAGATTATAATCATTGGCTACACAAACATTTATTTATACAAAAACGAGATAGAAAACTTTATGCAGACAAAATGATACACTTTATATTTATAACATACATGCATACAAAAAAAAAACAATAAAAAATTACATCCTCCCTGGGGCCAAGCGAAGGAAATCTTTGATGTATTTTTCCGCATCTGATTCCGTCGGAGACTGGAGGATCGGATTCCTCATAGCTGAAGCTGTAAGTTAAAATAAACAATTACAATAATTTCATAAATATAAACCAATCTTTTCCCACTTACACTTAATTAACGTCAGATATTTTTTTCTTCATCTAGTTCTTCTGAATAAACCGGACAAAGTTATCCAATGAGCATAACAAACACCTAAAGCTAGTTTGCCAACCTGCTAATTAACAAGAAGAGTGCGCACGTGAACTACGCACGTGAGTTGAGGTGAGACAAAAGCTCTACCCGCATATTTCAACTTAACCATGTGCTGTGCAGAAGACACAAAAAATGGCGAGGGAAGATTTGATTAGGGTAGGTGTATATTTCAAAACTAATTGTGCGATGTCTGCGATCGGTTTTATAATAACTTCCAAATTCATTTTGTGTTGATTACGATGACTCTCACCTGTTAGCTAACGTTAGCGAGATACCATGCGTTTTGGTTGCAACTAAATTTCTAACGGATTTAACAGATTTTTAAAATCTCATTTAAGTTATTAACATTTCTAAATATTACATATTACAGAACACGGCTGATGCCACGTTATTTGACCAGTTTGAACCCTGTTATAAATCATTGCAGTACTTGACTAATGCTGTAATAACAGCTCCGCCATTAACCCTTTTATGTGGACAGTTATTTAACTTAATTTAATATGTTAGTATTTTATAAACTAAAATTGAGTAAAATGTAGGTTTTATTCACCAAAAACCAACTGTCCACGGCATGCAACAGTGGAGTCAGATTGCAAGTCGGATTTCTGTAATCTGCTAATAAATCTACTCTCTTTTTTTTCAAGAGATGCTATAAATTGTATTAAATTGTGATATAACAAATATATAAACAATTTTTTATAACATTAAATGGCAACTTTACATATGGAGACAAAATTGCATTTTGCCTGCCAAACAGGTACAGCACAGGTCAAGGAGTCAGTACAGAAGTAAGATAAGGATGAAAATATAATAAATTCTTAATATCAGCAATTTTTTATTATATTTTTATGATTTACCTATATTCCTAATAGGGTTCCGCATATATATAACTAACTAACTAACTAACGTTACCTATTATTGTTCCTACAATATGAATTTCATCGTTATTATATTGTAATATTGCTTTTAATAACTAAACTGATATAAATAGCATAACATGGCATTAAAAAACACAATATTCCATATTGTCAGCTGTGGCTTTATGTCCCAATTTACTCCTTTGTTGCATGGTGTCCACATACGTGGACAGGTAAATATTTTTATAAATAAAACTGGATTTCAATTTTAGCATCATATTAAAATAAAAAAAAAATCATAAAAAAGCTAGATAATGTTTTCTAGAATTCATGCATGAAAGGGTTAATTATGTTACTTGTATTTGTACAACATTATAGAACTTACCTAATATGAGCGCTCCGACGTTAGATCTCCTGATTCTTCGCTTGTCTCCCCTCCCGCACCAGTTCAGTTGCCGGGCCACGTCAGTGGAGAACACCTTGGAGCATATCCTCCAAACAGTTTTCTTCATGTTCGGCCCGCCACTGATGGATAATCTGTTCACCTTTAACAGGTAAATTTTGAAGTAATATTTTAGCATTAAATTGACCTGTATTTTGTACAATTCAGATTTTAATGTTTTTGAAAGAAGCCTCTTATGTTCACCATAGATGTTGTATTTGAATAAAACAACAACATAACAGCAATATTATAAAATTTATGGGAACTTTTCTGTTTTAAAATCTAGTTTGTTTTTGTGATGTAAAGCTAAATTTTCAGCATCATTACTCCAGTCTTCAGTGTCACATCCTTCAGAAATCATTCTAATGCTGATTTGCTGCTTAACAAACATTTATTTTTTATTAAACATCTGTTGAGACACTCCAATTCCGAAAGCAAATCGCAGTTTAAAATGAGTAAAATAATAAAACAAGTAACTGAGAAGTGTGCTGTGCAAAACGTTTATCTGATGAAATTGAGGTTTGACAAAACAGCACAGGTTCACGAAAACAGTGACAGCTTGCATGTAAAATGTAACCCTTCTGAAAATCTCAAACTCAAGCATAATAATTGGGCATATAAGTTATAGCACCTAATGTAGATACATTTTTATTTGCCTTTTTTTGGATATAATATATACAGTAGTCAAACATTTGAAGTGGATCAAAACCTTTAATCAAAGTTCTCCTAAAACCAGAGCAATAGCCGTGTTCTTGTTTTAGGACAACTTTAATTCTTGATCCACTTTAAAAGTTGACTACTATATTTTAAGATTTCTATAAAAACCAAGTTTTTTACTGTGGTGGTAAGAATAAAAAAAGCAAACAAAAAAAGCAAAAAACAAACAAACAAAAAAACGCACATTCTCACATAACCTGACAACAGCTCAAAAGTGCATTTTAGTATCCCTATACTAAAATTACAATTTCAAAAACGTGATTTTATTTATTAGTCTTCACTTGGTCATGTGCCATTGGTTTTTGGACCCTAAGGACTGCTCTATTGTGGTATTATGTTTTTTGGAATTATAGTCATTTTGAAAAGAGACTATTTGATGGGTTTTTTTTAACAAATATTTTGCAGTTGGTTAATAAAATGGTGACTTTATATCTATTGTTCCCTTTTGAAAGCTACAGTCGATGCTGCGCTGCTAAGCGCATTGGGAACGTCTTTAGAAGTGACCAGCTGTGAATATTGTATGTAAAACGTCAATATAATTGACTAAACGGCAGTATAAATAGATGAGCCACAGGTGCATCGTCAGGTCTTTTGTCTTCAGATCACTCTGTGTGTGTGTGCGTCTAAGAACTCTCTCTTACTCATCCTTGATCTTTGTTAGGAGTTAGTTTGGCTAGGCAGTGTGCAGAAGTTTCACTCTTTTTCTATCTTTTCTCTATTCAAAGAGTTTAAAAGGAAAAAGAGCGAGAATGAGTCAACAAACCGGTAAGCGCTGTTTTCCTCCTTGCTTATGACTAGATGGATACACACGATTACTGCTTTGTTTGTTTGGGGGAAGAGCAAGCGGTTCTGGCTATAGAGAAAGGCGGGTGTGAGCACTGTGACCAGCTCACAGTTAAGATGCTTCACTCCCGTCTGGACTATTTCCAGTCCGCACCCGCATTCCATCGCGGGGCTCTCGTATGGATCTAAATGACGAGCAAGAGACGGGTTAGTCCTTTTCGCTTGCCGCGTCACCAGATCCTAATATCCCCTCTCGTGATCTCGAAGCGCGCTCCGGTGCTTCTTCGGTTCTCGAGGGGGATAACATATCTCTTGGCTCGTCAGAGCACGAGCAGCCAGCCTCTAAGCATTCCTCTCGCGGAAAGAGATCTGTCGAGGAATTGTTAGAGGTGGTTACTCGCGCGGTGGACAGGTTGCAGCTTGACTGGCCACGCGAACAGGAGATCCCCAAATACAGTAAATTTGATGATTATACTTCTCATGTACTTCTCGTGTCTTTGTGCCTTCGACGTCGACTTTTCGACTATCGTGGGTGCGAAGTCGCGGGGATATATGGAGTTGTCGGGTGAAAGGGACGCTTGCGAGCTACCTCTCGCCCGAATTTACATCGTCTATAAAGAAACCTACCCTGCCCACTAAACCATGTAGCACAACATCAGCTTAGTGGGTAAAGTTTATCAAGCTGCAGGTCAGGCTGGTGCTGCGTTGCACACTATGGCAGTGTTACAGGCGTACCAGGCTGATTTATTGAAGGATTTGAGTGTCTCTCTCCGTGCAACCAAGCAAACGGCTCGCGCCTTCGGCCGTGCTTTGATCAGCGCGGAGAGGCTACTGTGGCTGAATCTGACAGGAATGAAAGAAAACTGTTTTTTCCTGTTAGATTCCCCCGTTTCTCCCTCCGGTTTATTTGAAAACCTGGTTAATACCATTGTTGACATATATAAGGAGGTAAAGAAACAAGAGGAAGTATTTGTGCAATTTCTTCCTCGCCGCACTCAAGGGGAGGGGCCGTCTATCACAGTCCCGCCCCGGTCCTTCAACATCTAGGGAGGTTAAAAAGCAGAGCGTGGCTTAGCGTGTTTCCCCTCGTAGAGACTGGGAACAGGCTCGCTGCGCTCAGCAACCTTCCAAGCCAGACCTCAGGACTATTATTAACAAAAATAGAAAGTCCTGATGGTCTGGTATCTACGGTGAGGGTAGTTCCCCGCGGGATGTGGCGTGTTCAACATCTTCGCCACTTCCCGATACCCTCATAAAACCTCTCCATCCCCGCCACTTCTCGTGCCTCGGGGGGCAGCGGTTTCCAGCGAAATGTTAGATGTTCTGTCGTTTTCAGCTGTCATTCTGGACATTGAACATCTAACATGCCCTCAAAAGGAAGTATTAAAACTAAAGTAATACCACTCTCAGAGTCTGGCAGCGTGTAAAGCTTCTGCCAGGCATCTCTTTGTGGGGTTTAAGCACAGTACAGATAGGATATAAAATCCAATTTATCAGTCATCTTCTGCGTTTCAACGGCGTGTTTTACACTTCCGTGAAACCGGAACTGATGCACATACTGTCACAACAGCTACAAAATCTTCTGAGCAAAGAGGCCATAGAGCATGTTCCTCTTTCAGTAAGAGAGTCGGGCTATTAAAGCAGATACTTCCTGGTTCCCAAAAAGAATGGGGGGCTGCGTCCAATCTTAGATCTTCGAGGCTTAAACCATGCAGTTAAAGCGCTCAAGTTCAAGATGTAAACTGTCAAGACGTTCGTGACGCAGATTCAACATCACGATCGGTTCGTCACGATCGATCTGAAGGACGCATATTTTCGCATAGAAATATTGCCACAAGGAAATACCTGAGGTTCGCTTTCGGGGGCGAAGCGTACCAATTTCGGGTTCTTCCATTCGGCCTAGCCTTGTCACCCGCACAGGGCTCCATTACGACTCCAGAGGCATTCGCATTTTGGATTACATAAACAATTGGTCAATTCTGAGCACAATCGCGAGAGATGGAGATCCATCACGAGACATCGTGTTAGCTCATCTGGTTTCTCTAGGGTTGAGACTCAACACCAAGAAAAGTGTTCTTCTCCTGCCTTGAGAATGACTTATTTCGGAATCGTTTGGGATTCGATCACGATGCGGGCGCAGCAGTCTCCCGCTCGAATCGAGACCATTTGGCAGACCATGACCAAAGGCAGGCCAGGCCAAGAATGCACTGTTCGTCAGTGCCAACAATGTTAGGTTTCATGGCATCAGCATCCACGGTGATTCCTTTGGGGCTGTTGCACATGAGCCAGTTTCAGTTGTGGTTAAAAGCCGGAGGATTTTATCCAAGAGCCAATCCTTTAGGCAAATAAAAGTGGCGCGCCGCAATGGCTTCGTACACTATCTCCGTGGTTCAGACCCCGGTTCCTCACCTTGGGTCCCACTCTAGAGGCTCCATGTCGTCGCAAACTGCTAATGACGGATGCCTCCCTGATGGGCTGGGTAGCGGCCTTAAATGGTCGTCCAGCTTAAGGGGCATGGGAGGGCCATCAGCTCGTTTGGCACATCAGCTGCCTCGAGTTGATGGCTATATTTCTGGCTCTGAAATATTTTCTCCCTCAATTAGGGGGCTGTCATGTCCTAGTGCGGGTGGACAACACAGCATACATAAATCACCAGGGAGGTCCGCGCTCTCGCAACCTGTATGGGTTAGCAAGACAGATTTTACTCTGGGCCCAGAAAAAGTTCCTGTCACTCAAGGCAGTTTACATTCCAGGGCACTTGAATGTGGGAGCAGACTTACTGTCCAGACAGACATTACCGACGGGCGAGTGGGAACTCCACCCGGAAGTAGTGAATCTGATATGGACCAGATTTTATCAGGCGGAAGTGGACCTCTTCGCCTCCGAACAGACAGCGCAATGTCCCCTTTACTTCTCTCTGAGTCACCCAGCTCCGTTGGGTCTGGATGCGATGGCGCACTCATGGCCAATATGCGCCTGTATGCGTTTCCTCCAGTCTCTCTGCTCCCGGGGGTTCTAGCCACAGTTCGCCAGCAAGGGTCTTGCCTCTTATTGATAGCGCCGCGTTGGCCGAACAGAGTATGGTTCTCGGAGATAATATCTCTCCTCGACGGCTCGCCTTGGGCGATTCCGGAGAGGAGGGACCTTCTATCTCAGGCGGGGGGACGATATTCCATTCCAGGCCCAACCTGTGGAATCTTCACGTTTGGCCCCTGAGGGGAACCAACTGAGGGACACTGGGCTTTCACCTGCCGTTATTGAGACCATCCTAAGTGCTAGGGCTCCCTCCACTAGGAGGATTTATGCCGTTAAATGGGGTATTTTTGAAAGGTGGTGTGCTGCACACAATGTAGATCCAGTTAACTGCCAGATTTCTTCAGTGCTGGACTTCATGCAAGAGAAATTATCATCAGGCACTTGCCCCGCTACTCTTAGGGTATATGTGGCCGCTCTTTCGGCTTGCCACGCCCTGATTGATGGGGAACCGCTTGGGAGGCACCCTCTGCTCTCCCGCTTCCTTCGTGGGGCCAGGAGACTGAGGCCTCCAGTCAAAACCAAGATCTCTTCTTGGGACTTAGCTATAGTCCTTGAGGGTCTGGTTGAAACCCCGTTTGAACCTCTAGAATCAGCGTCTGACAAACTTCTGACTCTTAAAATGGTTTTTCTAATGGCAATAACTTCCTTAAAAAGAATTGGGGACATGCAGGCTCTGTCTATCGCGCCATCCTGCTTAGACTTTGCCCCAGGAATGGTGAAAGTGATTTTGCATCCTCATCCTGATTATCTGCCCAAGGTGCCATTCTCGGCTGTACATCCGGTCATTTTAGAAGCCTTCTGTCCTCCACCGTTCACAACGCCGGAGCAGGAGAATTCTCATAGACTGTGTCCAGTCCGCGCTCTTCAGGCTTACATCCACCGCACTAGCCAGTGGCGTAAGTCGGAGCAACTCTTCGTCTGTTATGGCCCCCATAACAGAGGAGCAGCTGCCACCAAGCAGACCATCTCTCATTGGGTCAGGGATGCTATAGCTCTTGCCTATGAGGCGCGCGGTCAAGCTTCGCCTATAGGCCTTAGGGCTCACTCCACCAGGGGGGTCGCCTCGTCCAATACGTTGGCAAGGGGTGCTCCCCTACAACAAGTTTGTGATGCGGCAGGCTGGTCCTCTCCGCACACATTCATAAGATTTTATAGCTTGGATGTTCATGCCACTCCGGGCTCTCATGTCCTTGAGTCGACATCACAAGCTAATGTCTAGGCCTTCTTGCGTTCTTG